>NW_027476705.1:0-154224 GCF_051020955.1 Megalopta genalis | reverse complement strand
TAGCTTTAAATACAGGCGAAACATACAAATTAGCTTCAAATCCATGCGACACACGATTTAGCTTCACATCAATGCGAAGTAGAAGACTTAGCTTCAAATCCATGCAAAACACATGATTAAGCTTCAAATCCATGGGCAACACATAATTTAGGTTCATGGTCATGGTAAACACATGATTTAGCTTCACATACATGCGAAACAAATGGTTTAGCTTCAAATACTTGCATATACATGATTTAGCTTCAACTGCATGCGAAACAAACGAGTTAGCTTCAAAATCCACGCGATACACATGATTTAGCTTCAAATACTTGCGATATAAGTGATATAGTTTCAAATGCAGGCGAAACGAACGAGTTAGCTTCAAATCCATGTGAAACACATGATTTAGCTTCAAATCAATGCGATGTAGATGGTTTAGTTTCAAATCCATGCGAAACAAATGATTTAGCTTCAAATACTTGCGATATAAATGAAGTAGGTTCAAAAGCAGGAAAAAAACGAGTTAGCTTCAAATCCAAGCGAAACACATGATTTAGCTTCATATCAATTCGAAGTAGAAAGCTTAGCTTCAAATCCATGCGACACAACTGATTTAGCTTCAAATACTTGCGATATAAGTGATCTAGCTTCAAATACAGGCGAAACAAACGAGTTAGCTTCAAATCCATGCCAAACACATGATTCAGCTGCAAATCAATGCGATGTAGAAGGTTTAGTTTCAAATCCAAACCAAACACATGATTTAGCTTCAAATCCATGGGATGTAGAAGGTTTAGCTTCAAATCCATGCGAAACGCATTATTTAGCTGCGAATCAGTGCGAAGTAGAAGGCTCAGGTTTAAATCAATGCGATTCAAATGGTTTATCTTCAAATACTTGTGAAAGACATGATTTAGCTACAACTGCATGCGAAACAAACGAGTTAGCTTCAAATCCATGCGAAACACATTATTTAGGTGTACATCAGTGCGAAGTAGAAGGCTCAGGTTCAAAGCTATGCGATTCAAATGGTTCATCTTAAAATAGTTGTGAAAGACATGATTAAGCTTCAACTGCATGCGAAACAAACGAGTTACTTTCAAATCCACGAGAAACATATGATTTAGCTTCAAATCAATGCGATGTAGAAGGTTAGCTACAAATCCAAGCGAAACACATGATTTAGCTTCAAATACTTGCGATATAAGTGATATAGCTTCAAAAGCTGGATGAACAAACGAGGTAGCATCAATTCCATGTGAAACAAATGATTTAGCTTCAAATCAATGCGAAGTAGAATTCTTAGCTTCAATTCCATGCGAAACAAATGGTTTAGCTACAAATACTTGCGATATACATTATTAAGCTACAACTGCATGCGAAACGAACGAGTTAGATTCAAATCCATGCGAAACACATGATTTAGTTTCATATCAATTCGAAGTAGAAAGCTTAGCTTCAAATCCATGCGACACAACTGATTGAGCATCAAATACTTGCGATATAAGTGATCTAGCTTCAAATACAGGCGAAACGAACGAGTTAGCTTCAAATCCATGCGAAACACATGATTTAGCTGCAAATCAATGCGATGTAGGAGGTTTACCTTGAAATCCATGCGATACACTAGATTTAGCTTCAAATCAAAGCGATGTAGTAGGTTCAGCTTCAAATCCATGCGATAAAAGTGATATAGCTTCAAAAGCAGGAGGAACAAACGAGGTAGCTACAATTCCATGCGATCAAATGATTTAGCTTCAAATCAATGCGAAGTTGAAGGTTTAGCTTCAAATCCATGCGAAACAATTGGTTTAGCTGCAATTACTTGTGATATACATTATTTAGCTACAACTGCATGCGAAACAAACGAGATAGCTTCAAATCCATGCGAAACACATGATATAGCTTCAAATCAATGCGATGTAGAAGGTTTAGCTTCAAATCCATGCGAATCAAATGATTTAGCTTCAAATACTTGCGATATAAGTGATATAGCGTCAAAAGCTGGATGAACAAACGAGGTAGCTTCAATTCCATGTGATACAAATGATTTAGCTTCAAATCAATGCGAAGTAGAAGGCTTAGCTTCAAATCCATGCGAAACAAATGGTTTAGCTACAAATACTTGCGATATACATTATTAAGCTACAACTGCATGCGAAACGAACGAGTTAGATTCAAATCCATGCGAAACACATGATTTAGCTTCAAATCAATGCGATATAGAAGGTTTAGCTTCAAATCCATACGATACCCAAGATTTAACTTCAAATCAATGCGATGTAGAAGGTTCAGCTTCAAATCCATGCGACACATATGATTTAGCTTCAAATTCTTGCGATATAAATGAAGTAGGTTCAAAAGCAGGAAAAAAAAACGAGTTAGCTTCAAATCCAAGCGAAACACATGATTTAGCTTCATATCAATTCGAAGTAGAAAGCTTAGCTTCAAATCCATGCGACACAACTGATTTAGCTTCAAATACTTGCGATATAAGTGATCTAGCTTCAAATACAGGCGAAACAAACGAGTTAGCTTCAAATCCATGCCAAACACATGATTCAGCTGCAAATCAATGCGATGTAGAAGGTTTAGCTTCAAATCCAAACCAAACACATGATTTAGCTTCAAATCCATGGGATGTAGAAGGTTTAGCTTCAAATCCATGCGAAACGCATTATTTAGCTGCGAATCAGTGCGAAGTAGAAGGCTCAGGTTTAAATCAATGCGATTCAAATGGTTTATCTTCAAATACTTGTGAAAGACATGATTTAGCTATAACTGCATGCGAAACAAACGAGTTTGCTTCAAATCCATGCGAAACACATTATTTAGGTGTACATCAGTGCGATGTAGAAGGTTAGCTTCAAATCCAAGCGAAACACATGATTTAGCTTCAAATACTTGCGATATAAGTGATATAGCTTCAAAAGCTGGATGAACAAACGAGGTAGCATCAATTCCATGTGAAACAAATGATTTAGCTTCAAATCAATGCGAAGTAGAATTCTTAGCTTCAATTCCATGCGAAACAAATGGTTTAGCTACAAATACTTGCGATATACATTATTAAGCTACAACTGCATGCGAAACGAACGAGTTAGATTCAAATCCATGCGAAACACACGATTTAGTTTCATATCAATTCGAAGTAGAAAGCTTAGCTTCAAATCCATGCGACACAACTGATTGAGCATCAAATACTTGCGATATAAATGATATAGCTTCAAATGCAGGCGACAAAAACGAGTTAGCTTCATATCCATGCGAAACACATGAATTAGCTTCAAATCCAAGCGAAACACATGATTTATCTTCAAATCAATACGATGTAAAAGGTTTAGCTTCAAATCTGCGCGATACAAATGATTTAGCTTCAAATACTTGCGATATAAGTGATCTAGCTTCAAATACAGGCGAAACAAACGAGTTAGCTTCAAATCCATGCCAAACACATGATTCAGCTGCAAATGAATGCGATGTAGAAGGTTTAGCTTCAAATCCAAACCAAACACATGATTTAGCTTCAAATCCATGGGATGTAGAAGGTTTAGCTTCAAATCCATGCGAAACGCATTATTTAGCTGCAAATCAGTGCGAAGTAGAAGGCTCAGGTTTAAATCAATGCGATTCAAATGGTTTATCTTCAAATACTTGTGAAAGACATGATTTAGCTACAACTGCATGCGAAACAAACGAGTTAGCTTCAAATCCATGCGAAACACATTATGTAGGTGTACATCAGTGCGAAGTCGAAGGCTCAGGTTCAAAGCCATGCGATTCAAATGGTTCATCTTAAAATAGTTGTGAAAGACATGATTAAGCTTCAACTGCATGCGAAACAAACGAGTTACCTTCAAATCCAAGCGAAACACATGATTTAGCCTCAAATACTTGCGATATAAGTGATATAGCTTCAAAAGCAGGAGGAACAAACGAGGTAGCTACAATTCCATGTGAAACAAATGATGTAGCTTCAAATCAATGCGAAGTAGAATTCTCAGCTTCAAATCCATGCGAAACAAGTGGTTTAGCTGCAATTACTTGTGATATACATTATTTAGCTACAACTGCATGCGAAACAAACGAGATAGCTTTAAATCCATGCGAAACACATGATTTAGCTCCAAATCAATGCGATGTAGAAGGTTTAGCTTCAAATCCATGCGAATCAAATGATGTAGCTTCAAATACTTGTGATATACATGATATAGCTTCAAATGCAGGCGGAAAAAACGAGTTAGCTTCAAATCCATGCGAAAGACGTGATTCAGCTGCAAATGAATGCGATGTAGAAGGTTTAGCTTCAAATCCAAACCAAACACATGATTTAGCTTCAAATCCATGGGATGTAGAAGGTTTAGCTTCAAATCCATGCGAAACGCATTATTTAGCTGCAAATCAGTGCGAAGTAGAAGGCTCAGGTTTAAATCAATGCGATTCAAATGGTTTATCTTCAAATACTTGTGAAAGACATGATTTAGCTACAACTGCATGCGAAACAAACGAGTTAGCTTCAAATCCATGCGAAACACATTATTTAGGTGTACATCAGTGCGAAGTAGAAGGCTCAGGTTCAAAGCCATGCGATTCAAATGGTTCATCTTAAAATAGTTGTGAAAGACATGATTAAGCTTCAACTGCATGCGAAACAAACGAGTTACCTTCAAATCCACGAGAAACATATGATTTAGCTTCAAATCAATGCGAAGTAGAATTCTCAGCTTCAATTCCATGCGAAACAAATGGTTTAGCTACAAATATTTGCGATATACATTATTAAGCTACAACTGCATGCGAAACGAACGAGTTAGATTCAAATCCATGCGAAACACATGATTTAGCTTCAAATCAATGCGATTTAGAAGGTTTAGCTTCAATTCCATGCGAAACAAATGGTTTAGCTACAAATACTTGCGATATACATTATTAAGCTACAACTGCATGCGAAACGAACGAGTTAGATTCAAATCTATGCGAAACACATGATTTAGCTGCAAATCAATGCGATGTAGGAGGTTTAGCTTCAAATCCATGCGATACACTAGATTTAGCTTCAAATCAAAGCGATGTAGTAGGTTCAGCTTCAAATCCATGCGATAAAAGTGATATAGCTTCAAAAGCAGGAGGAACAAACGAGGTAGCTTCAATTCCATGCGAAACAAATGATTTAGCTTCAAATCAATGCGAAGTAAAAGGCTTGTCTTCAAATCCATGCGAAACAAATGGTTTGGCTTAAAATACTTGTGATATACATGAATCAGCTTCAACTGCAAGATTAACAAACGAGTTAGATTCAAATCCAAGCGAAACACATGATTTAGCTTCATATCAATGCGTGGATGAAGGCTTAGATTCAACTCCATGCAAAATAAATGAGTAACTTTCAAATACTTGCGATGTAAAAGATATAGCTTCAAATGCTGGCCAAACAAACGAGTTAGCTTCATATCCATGCGAAACACTTGATTTATCTTCAAATCCATGCGAAACACATGATTCAGCTTCAAATCAATGCGATGGAGAAGGTTTAGCTTCAAATCCAAGCGAAACACATGATTTAGATTCAAATCCATTGGATGTAGAAGGTTTAGCTTCAACTCCATGCGAACCACATTATATAGGTGCAAATCAGTGCGAAGTAGAAGGCTCAGGTTCAAAGCCATGCGATTCAAATGGTTCATCTTCAAATACTTGTGAAAGACATGATTTAGCTTCAACTGCATGCGAAACAAACGAGTTATCTTCAAATCCACGCGTAACACATGATTTAGCTTCAAATCAATGCGATGTAGAAGGTTTAGCTTCAAATCCATGCGACACATATGACACAGCTTCAAATACTTGCGATATAAGTGATCTAGCTTCAAATACAGGCGAAACGAACGAGTTAGCTTCAAATCCATGCGAAACACATGATTTAGCTGCAAATCAATGCGATGTAGGAGGTTTAGCTTCAAATCCATGCGATACACTAGATTTAGCTTCAAATCAAAGCGATGTAGTAGGTTCAGCTTCAAATCTATGCGATAAAAGTGATATAGCTTCAAAAGCAGGAGGAACAAACGAGGTAGCTACAATTCCGTGCGATCAAATGATTTAGCTTCATATCAATGCGAAGTTGAAGGTTTAGCTTCAAATCCATGCGAAACAAGTGGTTTAGCTGCAATTACTTGTGATATACATTATTTAGCTACAACTGCATGCGAAACAAACGAGATAGCTTCAAATCCATGCGAAACACATGATTTAGCTTCAAATCAATGCGATGTAGAAGGTTTAGCTTCAAATCCATACGATACACAAGATTTAACTTCAAATCAGTGCGAAGTAGAAGGATCAGGTTCAAAGCCATGCGATTCAAATAGTTCATCTTCAAATTCTTGTGAAAGACACGATTTAGCTTCAAATGCATGCGAAACAAACGAGTTATCTTCAAATCCACGCGAAACACATGATTTAGCTTCAAATCAATGCGATGTAGAAGGTTTAGCTTCAAATCCATGCGACACATATGACTCAGCTTCAAATACTTGCGATATAAGTGATCTAGCTTCAAATACAGGCGAAACGAACGAGTTAGCTTCAAATCCATGCCAAACACATGATTCAGCTGCAAATCTATGCGATGTAGAAGGTTTAGCTTCAAATCCAAACCAAACACATGATATAGCTTCAAATCCATGGGATGTAGAAGGTTTAGCTTCAAATCCATGCGAAACACATTATTTAGCTTCAAATCAATACGAAGTAGAAGGTTTAGCTTCAAATCCATGCGAAAGACATGATTCTGCTTCAAATCAGTGCGTTCTAGGAGGCTTAGCATTAAAACCCATTCGAAACAAACGAGTTAGCTTCAAATCCATGCGAAACACATGATTTAGCTTAAAATCAATGCGATGTAGCAGGTTTAGCTTCAAATCCATACGATACACAAGATTTAACTTCAAATCAATGCGATGTAGAAGGTTTAGCTTCAAGTCCATGCGCAACAAATGATTGAGCTTCCAACACTTGGGATAAAGGTGATATAGCTTCAACTGCATGCGAAACAAATGAGTTACATTCAAATCCAAGCAAAACACATAATTTAGCTTCAAATCAATGCGATGTAGAAGGTTTAGCTTCAAATCCAAGCGAAACACATGATTTAGCTCCAAATACTTGCGATATAAGTGATATAGTTTCAAATGCAGGCGAAACGAACGAGTTAGCTTCAAATCCATACGAAACACATGATTCAGCTGCAAATCAATGCGATGTAGAAGGTTTAGCTTCAAATCCATGCGATACACAAGATTTAGCATCAAATCAATGCGATGTAGAAGGTTCAGCTTCAAATCCATGCGACACATATGATTTAGCTTCAAATACTTGCGATATAAGTGATATAGCTTCAAAAGCTGGAGGAACAAACGAGGTAGCTTCAATTCCATGTGAAACAAATGATTTAGCTTCAAATCAATGCGAAGTAGAAGGCTTAGCTTCACATCCATGCGAAAGAAATGGTTTAGCTACAAATACTTGCGATATACATTATTAAGCTACAACTGCATGCGAAACGAACGAGTTAGATTCAAATCCATGCGAAACACATGATTTATCTTCAAATCCACGCGAAACACATGATTTATCTTCAAATCAATGCGATGTAAAAGGTTTAGCTTCAAATCTGCGCGAAACAAATGATTTAGCTTCAAATACTTGCGATATAAGGGATATAGCTTCAGATGCAGGCGAAACGAAGGGGTTTGCTTCAAATCCATACGAAACACATGATTTAGCTTCAAATCAATACGAAGTAGAAGGCTTAGCTTCAAATTCATGCGAAACGAAAGATTTAGCTTCAAATCCATGCGAAACAAATGGTTTAGCTTCAAATACTTGTGATATACGTTATTTAGATTTAACTGCATGGGCAACGAACCAGTTAGCTTCAAATCCATGCGAAACACACTATTTAGCTTCAAATCAATACGGAGTAGAAGGTTTAGCTTCAAATCCATGCGAAAGACATGATTCTGCTTCAAATCAGTGCGTTCTAGGAGGCTTAGCATTAAAACCCATGCGAAACAAACGAGTTAGCTTCAAATCCATGCGAAACACATGATTTATCTTCAAATCAATACGAAGTTGAAGGCTTAGCTTCAAATTCATGCGAGACGAAAGATTTAGCTTCAAATCCATGAGAAACAAATGGTTTAGCTTCAAATACTTGTGATATACGTTATTTAGATTTAACAGCAGGGGCAACGAATCAGTTAGCTTCAAATCCATGCGAAACACATGATTTAGCTTAAAATCAATGCGATGTAGCAGGTTTAGCTTCAAATCCATACGATACACAAGATTTAACTTCAAATCAATGCGATGTAGAAGGTTTAGCTTCAAGTCCATGCGCAACAAATGATTGAGCTTCCAACACTTGGGGTAAAGGTGATATAGCTTCAACTGCATGCGAAACAAATGAGTTACATTCAAATCCAAGCAAAACACATAATTTAGCTTCAAATCAATGCGATGTAGAAGGTTTAGCTTCAAATCCAAGCGAAACACATGATTTAGCTCCAAATACTTGCGATATAAGTGATATAGTTTCAAATGCAGGCTAAACGAACGAGTTAGCTTCAAATCCATACGAAACACATGATTCAGCTGCAAATCAATGCGATGTAGAAGGTTTAGCTTCAAATCCATGCGATACACAAGATTTAGCCTCAAATCAATGCGATGTAGAAGGTTCAGCTTCAAATCCATGCGACACATATGATTTAGCTTCAAATACTTGCGATATAAGTGATATAGCTTCAAAAGCTGGAGGAACAAAGGAGGTAGCTTCAATTCCATGTGAAACAAATGATTTAGCTTCAAATCAATGCGAAGTAGAAGGCTTAGCTTCACATCCATGCGAAAGAAATGGTTTAGCTACAAATACTTGCGATATACATTATTAAGCTACAACTGCATGCGAAACGAACGAGTTAGATTCAAATCCATGCGAAACACATGATTTTGCTTCATATCAATTCGAAGTAGAAAGCTTAGCTTCAAATCCATGCGACAAAAATGATTGAGCATCAAATACTTGCGATATAAATGATATAGCTTCAAATGCAGGCGACACAAACGAGTTAGCTTCATATCCATGCGAAACACATGATTTATCTTCAAATCCAAGCGAAACACATGATTTATCTTCAAATCAATGCGATGTAAAAGGTTTAGCTTCAAATCTGCGCGAAACAAATGATTTAGCTTCAAATACTTGCGATATAAGGGATATAGCTTCAGATGCAGGCGAAACGAAGGGGTTTGCTTCAAATCCATACGAAACACATGATTTAGCTTCAAATCAATGCGATGTAGAAGGTTTAGCTTCAAATCCATGCGACACATATGACTCAGCTTCAAATACTTGCGATATAAGTGATCTAGCTTCAAATACAGGCGAAACGAACGAGTTAGCTTCAAATCCATGCCAAACACATGATTCAGCTGCAAATCTATGCGATGTAGAAGGTTTAGCTTCAAATCCAAACCAAACACATGATATAGCTTCAAATCCATGGGATGTAGAAGGTTTAGCTTCAAATCCATGCGAAACACATTATTTAGCTTCAAATCAATACGAAGTAGAAGGTTTAGCTTCAAATCCATGCGAAAGACATGATTCTGCTTCAAATCAGTGCGTTCTAGGAGGCTTAGCATTAAAACCCATTCGAAACAAACGAGTTAGCTTCAAATCCATGCGAAACACATGATTTAGCTTAAAATCAATGCGATGTAGCAGGTTTAGCTTCAAATCCATACGATACACAAGATTTAACTTCAAATCAATGCGATGTAGAAGGTTTAGCTTCAAGTCCATGCGCAACAAATGATTGAGCTTCCAACACTTGGGATAAAGGTGATATAGCTTCAACTGCATGCGAAACAAATGAGTTACATTCAAATCCAAGCAAAACACATAATTTAGCTTCAAATCAATGCGATGTAGAAGGTTTAGCTTCAAATCCAAGCGAAACACATGATTTAGCTCCAAATACTTGCGATATAAGTGATATAGTTTCAAATGCAGGCGAAACGAACGAGTTAGCTTCAAATCCATACGAAACACATGATTCAGCTGCAAATCAATGCGATGTAGAAGGTTTAGCTTCAAATCCATGCGATACACAAGATTTAGCCTCAAATCAATGCGATGTAGAAGGTTCAGCTTCAAATCCATGCGACACATATGATTTAGCTTCAAATACTTGCGATATAAGTGATATAGCTTCAAAAGCTGGAGGAACAAACGAGGTAGCTTCAATTCCATGTGAAACAAATGATTTAGCTTCAAATCAATGCGAAGTAGAAGGCTTAGCTTCACATCCATGCGAAAGAAATGGTTTAGCTACAAATACTTGCGATATACATTATTAAGCTACAACTGCATGCGAAACGAACGAGTTAGATTCAAATCCATGCGAAACACATGATTTATCTTCAAATCCAAGCGAAACACATGATTTATCTTCAAATCAATGCGATGTAAAAGGTTTAGCTTCAAATCTGCGCGAAACAAATGATTTAGCTTCAAATACTTGCGATATAAGGGATATAGCTTCAGATGCAGGCGAAACGAAGGGGTTTGCTTCAAATCCATACGAAACACATGATTTAGCTTCAAATCAATACGAAGTAGAAGGCTTAGCTTCAAATTCATGCGAAACGAAAGATTTAGCTTCAAATCCATGCGAAACAAATGGTTTAGCTTCAAATACTTGTGATATACGTTATTTAGATTTAACTGCATGGGCAACGAACCAGTTAGCTTCAAATCCATGCGAAACACACTATTTAGCTTCAAATCAATACGGAGTAGAAGGTTTAGCTTCAAATCCATGCGAAAGACATGATTCTGCTTCAAATCAGTGCGTTCTAGGAGGCTTAGCATTAAAACCCATGCGAAACAAACGAGTTAGCTTCAAATCCATGCGAAACACATGATTTATCTTCAAATCAATACGAAGTTGAAGGCTTAGCTTCAAATTCATGCGAGACGAAAGATTTAGCTTCAAATCCATGAGAAACAAATGGTTTAGCTTCAAATACTTGTGATATACGTTATTTAGATTTAACAGCAGGGGCAACGAATCAGTTAGCTTCAAATCCATGCGAAACACATGATTTAGCTTAAAATCAATGCGATGTAGCAGGTTTAGCTTCAAATCCATACGATACACAAGATTTAACTTCAAATCAATGCGATGTAGAAGGTTTAGCTTCAAGTCCATGCGCAACAAATGATTGAGCTTCCAACACTTGGGGTAAAGGTGATATAGCTTCAACTGCATGCGAAACAAATGAGTTACATTCAAATCCAAGCAAAACACATAATTTAGCTTCAAATCAATGCGATGTAGAAGGTTTAGCTTCAAATCCAAGCGAAACACATGATTTAGCTCCAAATACTTGCGATATAAGTGATATAGTTTCAAATGCAGGCGAAACGAACGAGTTAGCTTCAAATCCATACGAAACACATGATTCAGCTGCAAATCAATGCGATGTAGAAGGTTTAGCTTCAAATCCATGCGATACACAAGATTTAGCCTCAAATCAATGCGATGTAGAAGGTTCAGCTTCAAATCCATGCGACACATATGATTTAGCTTCAAATACTTGCGATATAAGTGATATAGCTTCAAAAGCTGGAGGAACAAAGGAGGTAGCTTCAATTCCATGTGAAACAAATGATTTAGCTTCAAATCAATGCGAAGTAGAAGGCTTAGCTTCACATCCATGCGAAAGAAATGGTTTAGCTACAAATACTTGCGATATACATTATTAAGCTACAACTGCATGCGAAACGAACGAGTTAGATTCAAATCCATGCGAAACACATGATTTTGCTTCATATCAATTCGAAGTAGAAAGCTTAGCTTCAAATCCATGCGACAAAAATGATTGAGCATCAAATACTTGCGATATAAATGATATAGCTTCAAATGCAGGCGACACAAACGAGTTAGCTTCATATCCATGCGAAACACATGATTTATCTTCAAATCCAAGCGAAACACATGATTTATCTTCAAATCAATGCGATGTAAAAGGTTTAGCTTCAAATCTGCGCGAAACAAATGATTTAGCTTCAAATACTTGCGATATAAGGGATATAGCTTCAGATGCAGGCGAAACGAAGGGGTTTGCTTCAAATCCATACGAAACACATGATTTAGCTTCAAATCAATGCGATGTAGAAGGTTTAGCTTCAAATCCATGCGACACATATGACTCAGCTTCAAATACTTGCGATATAAGTGATCTAGCTTCAAATACAGGCGAAACGAACGAGTTAGCTTCAAATCCATGCCAAACACATGATTCAGCTGCAAATCTATGCGATGTAGAAGGTTTAGCTTCAAATCCAAACCAAACACATGATATAGCTTCAAATCCATGGGATGTAGAAGGTTTAGCTTCAAATCCATGCGAAACACATTATTTAGGTTCAAATCAATACGAAGTAGAAGGTTTAGCTTCAAATCCATGCGAAAGACATGATTCTGCTTCAAATCAGTGCGTTCTAGGAGGCTTAGCATTAAAACCCATTCGAAACAAACGAGTTAGCTTCAAATCCATGCGAAACACATGATTTAGCTTAAAATCGATGCGATGTAGCAGGTTTAGCTTCAAATCCATACGATACACAAGATTTAACTTCAAATCAATGCGATGTAGAAGGTTTAGCTTCAAGTCCATGCGCAACAAATGATTGAGCTTCCAACACTTGGGATAAAGGTGATATAGCTTCAACTGCATGCGAAACAAATGAGTTACATTCAAATCCAAGCAAAACACATAATTTAGCTTCAAATCAATGCGATGTAGAAGGTTTAGCTTCAAATCCAAGCGAAACACATGATTTAGCTCCAAATACTTGCGATATAAGTGATATAGTTTCAAATGCAGGCGAAACGAACGAGTTAGCTTCAAATCCATACGAAACACATGATTCAGCTGCAAATCAATGCGATGTAGAAGGTTTAGCTTCAAATCCATGCGATACACAAGATTTAGCCTCAAATCAATGCGATGTAGAAGGTTCAGCTTCAAATCCATGCGACACATATGATTTAGCTTCAAATACTTGCGATATAAGTGATATAGCTTCAAAAGCTGGAGGAACAAACGAGGTAGCTTCAATTCCATGTGAAACAAATGATTTAGCTTCAAATCAATGCGAAGTAGAAGGCTTAGCTTCACATCCATGCGAAAGAAATGGTTTAGCTACAAATACTTGCGATATACATTATTAAGCTACAACTGCATGCGAAACGAACGAGTTAGATTCAAATCCATGCGAAACACATGATTTATCTTCAAATCCAAGCGAAACACATGATTTATCTTCAAATCAATGCGATGTAAAAGGTTTAGCTTCAAATCTGCGCGAAACAAATGATTTAGCTTCAAATACTTGCGATATAAGGGATATAGCTTCAGATGCAGGCGAAACGAAGGGGTTTGCTTCAAATCCATACGAAACACATGATTTAGCTTCAAATCAATACGAAGTAGAAGGCTTAGCTTCAAATTCATGCGAAACGAAAGATTTAGCTTCAAATCCATGCGAAACAAATGGTTTAGCTTCAAATACTTGTGATATACGTTATTTAGATTTAACTGCATGGGCAACGAACCAGTTAGCTTCAAATCCATGCGAAACACACTATTTAGCTTCAAATCAATACGGAGTAGAAGGTTTAGCTTCAAATCCATGCGAAAGACATGATTCTGCTTCAAATCAGTGCGTTCTAGGAGGCTTAGCATTAAAACCCATGCGAAACAAACGAGTTAGCTTCAAATCCATGCGAAACACATGATTTATCTTCAAATCAATACGAAGTTGAAGGCTTAGCTTCAAATTCATGCGAGACGAAAGATTTAGCTTCAAATCCATGAGAAACAAATGGTTTAGCTTCAAATACTTGTGATATACGTTATTTAGATTTAACAGCAGGGGCAACGAATCAGTTAGCTTCAAATCCATGCGAAACACATGATTTAGCTTAAAATCAATGCGATGTAGCAGGTTTAGCTTCAAATCCATACGATACACAAGATTTAACTTCAAATCAATGCGATGTAGAAGGTTTAGCTTCAAGTCCATGCGCAACAAATGATTGAGCTTCCAACACTTGGGGTAAAGGTGATATAGCTTCAACTGCATGCGAAACAAATGAGTTACATTCAAATCCAAGCAAAACACATAATTTAGCTTCAAATCAATGCGATGTAGAAGGTTTAGCTTCAAATCCAAGCGAAACACATGATTTAGCTCCAAATACTTGCGATATAAGTGATATAGTTTCAAATGCAGGCGAAACGAACGAGTTAGCTTCAAATCCATACGAAACACATGATTCAGCTGCAAATCAATGCGATGTAGAAGGTTTAGCTTCAAATCCATGCGATACACAAGATTTAGCCTCAAATCAATGCGATGTAGAAGGTTCAGCTTCAAATCCATGCGACACATATGATTTAGCTTCAAATACTTGCGATATAAGTGATATAGCTTCAAAAGCTGGAGGAACAAAGGAGGTAGCTTCAATTCCATGTGAAACAAATGATTTAGCTTCAAATCAATGCGAAGTAGAAGGCTTAGCTTCACATCCATGCGAAAGAAATGGTTTAGCTACAAATACTTGCGATATACATTATTAAGCTACAACTGCATGCGAAACGAACGAGTTAGATTCAAATCCATGCGAAACACATGATTTAGCTTCATATCAATTCGAAGTAGAAAGCTTAGCTTCAAATCCATGCGACAAAAATGATTGAGCATCAAATACTTGCGATATAAATGATATAGCTTCAAATGCAGGCGACACAAACGAGTTAGCTTCATATCCATGCGAAACACATGATTTAACTTCAAATCCAAGCGAAACACATGATTTATCTTCAAATCAATGCGATGTAAAAGGTTTAGCTTCAAATCTGCGCGAAACAAATGATTTAGCTTCAAATACTTGCGATATAAGGGATATAGCTTCAGATGCAGGCGAAACGAAGGGGTTTGCTTCAAATCCATACGAAACACATGATTTAGCTTCAAATCAATACGAAGTAGAAGGCTTAGCTTCAAATTCATGCGAAACGAAAGATTTAGCTTCAAATCCATTCGAAACAAATGGTTTAGCTTCAAATACTTGTGATATACGTTATTTAGATTTAACTGCATGGGCAACGAACCAGTTAGCTTCAAATCCATGCGAAACACACTATTTAGCTTCAAATCAATACGGAGTAGAAGGTTTAGCTTCAAATCCATGCGAAAGACATGATTCTGCTTCAAATCAGTGCGTTCTAGGAGGCTTAGCATTAAAACCCATGCGAAACAAACGAGTTAGCTTCAAATCCATGCGAAACACATGATTTAGCTTCAAATCAATACGAAGTTGAAGGCTTAGCTTCAAATTCATGCGAGACGAAAGATTTAGCTTCAAATCCATGAGAAACAAATGGTTTAGCTTCAAATACTTGTGATATACGTTATTTAGATTTAACAGCAGGCGCAACGAATCAGTTAGCTTCAAATCCATGCGAAACACACGATTTAGCTTCAAATCAATACGAAGTAGAAGGTTTAGCTTCAAATCCATGCTAAGCAAATGATTTAGCTTCAAACACTTGGGGTATAAGTGATATAGCTTCAAGTGCAGACTAATGACACGAGTTAGCTTCAAATCCATGCGAAACACACGATTAAGCTGCAAATCAATGCGATGTAGAAGGTTTAGCTTCAAATCCATGCGATACACAAGATTTAGCCTCAAATCAATGCGATGTAGAAGGTTCAGTTTAAATCCATGCGACACATATGATTTTGCTTCAAATACTTGCGATATAAGTGATATAGTTTCAAGAGCTGGAGGAACAAACGATGTAGCTTCAATTCCATGCGAAACAAATGATTTAGCTTCAAATCAATGCGAAGTAAAAGGCTTGGCTTCAAATCCATGCGAAACAAATGGTTTGGCTTAAAATACTTGTGATATACATGAATCAGCTTCAACTGCATGAGAAACAAACGAGTTAGATTCAAATCCAAGCGAAACACATGATTTAGTTTCATATCAATGCGTGGTTGAAGGCTTAGCTTCAACTCCATGCAAAATAAATGAGTAACTTTCAAATACTTGCGATGTAAAAGATATAGCTTCAAATGCTGGCCAAACAAACGATTTGCGAAGCACGTTATTTAGCTTCAAATTCATGCGAATCAAATGATTTATCTACAAATATTTGCGATATAAATGATATAGCTTTAAATACAGGCGAAACATACGAGATAGCTTCAAATCCATGCGACACACGATTTAGCTTCAAATCAATGCGAAGTAGAAGACTTAGCTTCAAATCCATGCAAAACACATGATTAAGCTTCAAATCCATGGGCAACACATAATTTAGGTTCATTGTCATGGTAAACACATGATTTAGCTTCACATGCATGCGAAACAAATGGTTTAGCTTCAAATACTTGTCATATACATGATTTAGCTTCAACTGCATGCGAAACAAACGAGTTAGCTTCAAAATCCACGCGATATACATGATTTAGCTTCAAATACTTGCAATATAAGTGATGTAGATTCAACTGCAGGCGAAACAAACGAGTTAGCTTCAAATCCATGCGAAACACATAATTTAGCTTCAAATCAATGCGATGTAGAAGGTTTAGCTACAAATCCATGCGATACACAAGACTTAGCTTCAAATCAATGCGATGTAGAAGGTTGAGCTTCAAATCCATGCGACACATATGATTTAGTTTCAATTACTTGCGCTATAAGTGATATAGCTTCAAAAGCAGGAGGAACAAACGAGGTAGCTTCAATTGCATGCGAAACAAATGATTGAGCTTCAAACACTTGGGATATAGGTGATATAGCTTCAACTGCATGCGAAACAAACCAGTTAGCTTAAACTCCAAGCGAAGCACATGATTTAGCTTCAAATCAATGCGAAGTAGAAGGCTTAGCTTCAAATCCATGCGGATCAAATCGGAGTGGTTCAACTGCTTGTAACATACATGATTTAGCTTCAACTGCATGCGAAACAAACGAGATAGCACCAAATCCATGCGAAACAAATGATTTAGCTTCAAATCAATGCGAAGTAGAAGGCGTAGCCTCAAATCAATGCGGAACAAATGCTTTAGCATCAAATACTTGCGATATAAATGATACAGCATCAAATACAGGAGAAACAAACGGGTTAGCTTCAAATCCATGCGAAACACACGATTTAGCTTCAAATCAATGTGATGTAGAAGGCTTAGCTTCAAATCCATGCAAAACACATGATTTAGGATCCAATCAAGGCGAAGTAGAAGGCTTAGCTTCAAATCCATGCGAAACAAATGGTTTAGCTTCAAATACTTGCGATATAAATGATACAGCATCAAATACGGGAGAAACAAACGGGTTAGGTTCAAATCCATGCGAAACACACGATTTAGCTTCAAATCAATACGAAGTAGAAGGTTTAGCTTCAAATCCATGCTAAGCAAATGATTTAGCTTCAAACACTTGGGGTATAAGTGATATAGCTTCAAGTGCAGACTAATGACACGAGTTAGCTTCAAATCCATGCGAAACACACGATTAAGCTGCAAATCAATGCGATGTAGAAGGTTTAGCTTCAAATCCATGCGATACACAAGATTTAGCCTCAAATCAATGCGATGTAGAAGGTTCAGTTTAAATCCATGCGACACATATGATTTTGCTTCAAATACTTGCGATATAAGTGATATAGTTTCAAGAGCTGGAGGAACAAACGATGTAGCTTCAATTCCATGCGAAACAAATGATTTAGCTTCAAATCAATGCGAAGTAAAAGGCTTGGCTTCAAATCCATGCGAAACAAATGGTTTGGCTTAAAATACTTGTGATATACATGAATCAGCTTCAACTGCATGAGAAACAAACGAGTTAGATTCAAATCCAAGCGAAACACATGATTTAGCTTCATATCAATGCGTGGTTGAAGGCTAAGCTTCAACTCCATGCAAAATAAATGAGTAACTTTCAAATACTTGCGATGTAAAAGATATAGCTTCAAATGCTGGCCAAACAAACGATTTGCGAAGCACGTTATTTAGCTTCAAATTCATGCGAATCAAATGATTTATCTACAAATATTTGCGATATAAATGATATAGCTTTAAATACAGGCGAAACATACGAGATAGCTTCAAATCCATGCGACACACGATTTAGCTTCAAATCAATGCGAAGTAGAAGACTTAGCTTCAAATCCATGCAAAACACATGATTAAGCTTCAAATCCATGGGCAACACATAATTTAGGTTCATTGTCATGGTAAACACATGATTTAGCTTCACATGCATGCGAAACAAATGGTTTAGCTTCAAATACTTGTCATATACATGATTTAGCTTCAACTGCATGCGAAACAAACGAGTTAGCTTCAAAATCCACGCGATATACATGATTTAGCTTCAAATACTTGCGATATAAGTGATGTAGATTCAACTGCAGGCGAAACAAACGAGTTAGCTTCAAATCCATGCGAAACACATAATTTAGCTTCAAATCAATGCGATGTAGAAGGTTTAGCTACAAATCCATGCGATACACAAGACTTAGCTTCAAATCAATGCGATGTAGAAGGTTGAGCTTCAAATCCATGCGACACATATGATTTAGTTTCAATTACTTGCGATATAAGTGATATAGCTTCAAAAGCAGGAGGAACAAACGAGGTAGCTTCAATTGCATGCGAAACAAATGATTGAGCTTCAAACACTTGGGATATAGGTGATATAGCTTCAACTGCATGCGAAACAAACCAGTTAGCTTAAACTCCAAGCGAAGCACATGATTTAGCTTCAAATCAATGCGAAGTAGAAGGCTTAGCTTCAAATCCATGCGGATCAAATCGGAGTGGTTCAACTGCTTGTAACATACATGATTTAGCTACAACTGCATGCGAAACAAACGAGATAGCACCAAATCCATGCGAAACAAATGATTTAGCTTCAAATCAATGCGAAGTAGAAGGCGTAGCCTCAAATCAATGCGGAACAAATGCTTTAGCATCAAATACTTGCGATATAAGTGATACAGCTTCAAATGCAGGCGAAACAAACGAGTTACCTTCAAATCCACGCGAAACACATGATTTAGCTTCAAATCAATGTGATGTAGAAGGCTTAGCTTCAAATCCATGCAAAACACATGATTTAGGATCCAATCAAGGCGAAGTAGAAGGCTTAGCTTCAAATCCATGCGAAACAAATGGTTTAGCTTCAAATACTTGCGATATAAATGATACAGCATCAAATACAGGAGAAACAAACGGGTTAGCTTCAAATCCATGCAAAACACACGATTTAGCTTCAATTCAATGCCAAGTAGAAGGCTTAGCTTCAAATCCATGCGAATCAATTGTTTAGCTGCAAATACTTGTGATATACATGATTTAGCTTCAACTGCATGCGAAACAAACGAGTTAGCTTCAAATCCATTCGAAACACAATATTTAGCGTCAAATCAATGCGAAGTAGAAGGCAGAGCATCAAATCCATGCGAAAAAAATGGTTTAGCTTCAAATACTTGCGATATAAATGATACAGCTTCAAATGCAGGAGAAACGAACGAGTTAGCTTCAAATCCATGCGAAACACATGATTCAGCTGCAAATCAACGCGATGTAGAAGGCTTAGATTCAAATCCATGCAAAACACGTGATTTAGGATCCAATAAATGTGAAGTAGAAGCCTTAGCTTCAAATCCATGCGAAACACATGATTCATTTGCAAATCAATGCGATGTAGAAGGTTCAGCTTCAAATCCTTGCAAAACACGTGATTTAGCTTCCAATTAATGCGAAGTAGAAGGCTTAGCTTCAAATGCATGCGAAACTAATGGTTTAGCTTCAAATACTTTTGATATACGTTATTTGGATTTAACTGTATGCGCAACGAACGAGTTAGCTTCAAATCCATGCGAAACACATGATTTAGCTGCAAAACAATGCGATGTAGAAGTTTTAGCTCCAAATCCATTCAAAACAAATGATTTAGCTTCAAACACTTGGGGTATAAGTGTTATAGCTTCAAATGCACACTAATCAAACGAGTTAGCTTCAAAATCCACGCGATACACATGATTTAGCTTCAAATACTTGCGAAACAAATGATTTAGCTTCAAATACTTGCGATATAAGGGATATAGCTTCAGATGCAGGCGAAACGAACGAGTTAGCTTAAAATCCATACGAAACACATGATTTAGCTTCAAATCAATGCGAAGTAGAAGGTTTAGCTTCAAATCCATGCGGAACACATTATTTAGCTGCAAATCAGTGCGAAGTAGAAGGCTCAGGTTCAAATCCATGCGATTCAAATGGTTCATCTTCAAATACTTGTGAAAGACATGATTTAGCTTCAACAGCATGCGAAACAAACGAGTTAGTTTCAAATCAATGCGATGTAGAAAGTTTAGCTTCAAATCCATGCGATACAAATGATTAAGCTTCAAACACTTGGGATATAGGTGGTATATTTTCAACTGCATGCAAACAAACGAGTTACCTTCAAATCCACGCGAAACACATGGGTTAGCTTCAAATCAATGTGATGTAGAAGGTTTAGCTTCAAATCCATGCGATACAAATGATTGCGCATCAAACACTTGGGATAAAGGTGATATAGCTTCAACTGCATGCGAAACAAACGAGTTACCTTCATATCCACGCGAGACACATGATTTAGCTTCAAATCAGTGCGAAGTAGAAGGCTCAGCTTCAAATCGAAGCGAATCTAATAGTTCGGCTTCAAATTCTTATGAAATACATGATTTAGCTTCAACTGCATGTGAAACAAACGTGTTAGCTTCAAATCCAAGCGAAACAGATGATTTAGCTTCAAATCAATGCGAAGTAGAAGGCTTAGCTTCAAATCCATGCGAAACGCACGATTTAGCTTCAAATCAATGCGATGTAGAAGGTTTAGATTCAAATCCATGCGAAATAAATGATTGTGTTTCAAACATTTGGGATATAGATGATATAGCTTCAACTGCATGCGAAACAAACGAGTTACCTTCAAATCAACGCAAAACACATGATTTAGCTTCAAATCAATGCGACGTAGAAGGTTTAGCTTCAAATCCATGCGAAACAAATGATTTAGCTTCAAATCAATGCGAAGTAGAAGGCTTAGCTTCAAATCCATGCGAATCAAATGGTTTAGCTACAAATACTTGTGATATACATTATTTAGCTACAACTGCATGCGAAACAAACGAGTTAGCTTCAAATCCATGCGAAACACATGATTTAGCTTCAAATCAGTGTGAAGTAGAAGGCTTAGCATCAAATCCCATGCGAATCAAATGGTTTAGATTCAAATACTTGTGATATACATGATTTAGCTTCAACTGCATGCGACACAAACGAGTTAGCATCAAATCCATGCGAAACACATGATTCAGATGCAAATCAATGCGATGTAGATGGTTTAGCTTTTAATCCATGCGAAACAAATGATTGAGCTTCCAACACTTGGGATATAAGTGATATAGCTTCAACTGCATGCGAAACAAATGAGTTACTTTCAAATCCAAGAGAAACACATAATTTAGCTTCAAATCAATGCGATGGAGAAGGTTTAGCTTCAAATCCAAGCGAAACACATGATTTAGATTCAAATCCATTGGATGTAGAAGGTTTAGCTTCAACTCCATGCGAACCACATTATATAGGTGCAAATCAGTGCGAAGTAGAAGGCTCAGGTTCAAAGCCATGCGATTCAAATGGTTCATCTTCAAATACTTGTGAAAGACATGATTTAGCTTCAACTGCATGCGAAACAAACGAGTTATCTTCAAATCCACGCGTAACACATGATTTAGCTTCAAATCAATGCGATGTAGAAGGTTTAGCTTCAAATCCATGCGACACATATGACTCAGCTTCAAATACTTGCGATATAAGTGATCTAGCTTCAAATACAGGCGAAACGAACGAGTTAGCTTCAAATCCATGCGAAACACATGATTTAGCTGCAAATCAATGCGATGTAGGAGGTTTAGCTTCAAATCCATGCGATACACTAGATTTAGCTTCAAATCAAAGCGATGTAGTAGGTTCAGCTTCAAATCCATGCGATAAAAGTGATATAGCTTCAAAAGCAGGAGGAACAAACGAGGTAGCTACAATTCCGTGCGATCAAATGATTTAGCTTCAAATCAATGCGAAGTTGAAGGTTTAGCTTCAAATCCATGCGAAACAAGTGGTTTAGCTGCAATTACTTGTGATATACATTATTTAGCTACAACTGCATGCGAAACAAACGAGATAGCTTCAAATCCATGCGAAACACATGATTTAGCTTCAAATCAATGCGATGTAGAAGGTTTAGCTTCAAATCCATACGATACACAAGATTTAACTTCAAATCAGTGCGAAGTAGAAGGATCAGGTTCAAAGCCATGCGATTCAAATAGTTCATCTTCAAATTATTGTGAAAGACACGATTTAGCTTCAAATGCATGCGAAACAAACGAGTTATCTTCAAATCCACGCGAAACACATGATTTAGCTTCAAATCAATGCGATGTAGAAGGTTTAGCTTCAAATCCATGCGACACATATGACTCAGCTTCAAATACTTGCGATATAAGTGATCTAGCTTCAAATACAGGCGAAACGAACGAGTTAGCTTCAAATCCATGCCAAACACATGATTCAGCTGCAAATCTATGCGATGTAGAAGGTTTAGCTTCAAATCCAAACCAAACACATGATATAGCTTCAAATCCATGGGATGTAGAAGGTTTAGCTTCAAATCCATGCGAAACACATTATTTAGCTTCAAATCAATACGAAGTAGAAGGTTTAGCTTCAAATCCATGCGAAAGACATGATTCTGCTTCAAATCAGTGCGTTCTAGGAGGCTTAGCATTAAAACCCATTCGATACAAACGAGTTAGCTTCAAATCCATGCGAAACACATGATTTAGCTTAAAATCAATGCGATGTAGCAGGTTTAGCTTCAAATCCATACGATACACAAGATTTAACTTCAAATCAATGCGATGTAGAAGGTTTAGCTTCAAGTCCATGCGCAACAAATGATTGAGCTTCCAACACTTGGGATAAAGGTGATATAGCTTCAACTGCATGCGAAACAAATGAGTTACATTCAAATCCAAGCAAAACACATAATTTAGCTTCAAATCAATGCGATGTAGAAGGTTTAGCTTCAAATCCAAGCGAAACACATGATTTAGCTCCAAATACTTGCGATATAAGTGATATAGTTTCAAATGCAGGCGAAACGAACGAGTTAGCTTCAAATCCATACGAAACACATGATTCAGCTGCAAATCAATGCGATGTAGAAGGTTTAGCTTCAAATCCATGCGATACACAAGATTTAGCCTCAAATCAATGCGATGTAGAAGGTTCAGCTTCAAATCCATGCGACACATATGATTTAGCTTCAAATACTTGCGATATAAGTGATATAGCTTCAAAAGCTGGAGGAACAAACGAGGTAGCTTCAATTCCATGTGAAACAAATGATTTAGCTTCAAATCAATGCGAAGTAGAAGGCTTAGCTTCACATCCATGCGAAAGAAATGGTTTAGCTACAAATACTTGCGATATACATTATTAAGCTACAACTGCATGCGAAACGAACGAGTTAGATTCAAATCCATGCGAAACACATGATTTAGCTTCATATCAATTCGAAGTAGAAAGCTTAGCTTCAAATCCATGCGACAAAAATGATTGAGCATCAAATACTTGCGATATAAATGATATAGCTTCAAATGCAGGCGACACAAACGAGTTAGCTTCATATCCATGCGAAACACATGATTTATCTTCAAATCCAAGCGAAACACATGATTTATCTTCAAATCAATGCGATGTAAAAGGTTTAGCTTCAAATCTGCGCGAAACAAATGATTTAGCTTCAAATACTTGCGATATAAGGGATATAGCTTCAGATGCAGGCGAAACGAAGGGGTTTGCTTCAAATCCATACGAAACACATGATTTAGCTTCAAATCAATACGAAGTAGAAGGCTTAGCTTCAAATTCATGCGAAACGAAAGATTTAGCTTCAAATCCATGCGAAACAAATGGTTTAGCTTCAAATACTTGTGATATACGTTATTTAGATTTAACTGCATGGGCAACGAACCAGTTAGCTTCAAATCCATGCGAAACACACTATTTAGCTTCAAATCAATACGGAGTAGAAGGTTTATCTTCAAATCCATGCGAAAGACATGATTCTGCTTCAAATCAGTGCGTTCTAGGAGGCTTAGCATTAAAACCCATGCGAAACAAACGAGTTAGCTTCAAATCCATGCGAAACACATGATTTAGCTTCAAATCAATACGAATTTGAAGGCTTAGCTTCAAATTCATGCGAGACGAAAGATTTAGCTTCAAATCCATGAGAAACAAATGGTTTAGCTTCAAATACTTGTGATATACGTTATTTAGATTTAACAGCAGGGGCAACGAATCAGTTAGCTTCAAATCCATGCGAAACACACGATTTAGCTTCAAATCAATACGAAGTAGAAGGTTTAGCTTCAAATCCATGCTAAGCAAATGATTTAGCTTCAAACACTTGGGGTATAAGTGATATAGCTTCAAGTGCAGACTAATGACACGAGTTAGCTTCAAATCCATGCGAAACACACGATTAAGCTGCAAATCAATGCGATGTAGAAGGTTTAGCTTCAAATCCATGCGATACACAAGATTTAGCCTCAAATCAATGCGATGTAGAAGGTTCAGTTTAAATCCATGCGACACATATGATTTTGCTTCAAATACTTGCGATATAAGTGATATAGTTTCAAGAGCTGGAGGAACAAACGATGTAGCTTCAATTCCATGCGAAACAAATGATTTAGCTTCAAATCAATGCGAAGTAAAAGGCTTGGCTTCAAATCCATGCGAAACAAATGGTTTGGCTTAAAATACTTGTGATATACATGAATCAGCTTCAACTGCATGAGAAACAAACGAGTTAGATTCAAATCCAAGCGAAACACATGATTTAGCTTCATATCAATGCGTGGTTGAAGGCTTAGCTTCAACTCCATGCAAAATAAATGAGTAACTTTCAAATACTTGCGATGTAAAAGATATAGCTTCAAATGCTGGCCAAACAAACGATTTGCGATGCACGTTATTTAGCTTCAAATTCATGCGAATCAAATGATTTATCTACAAATATTTGCGATATAAATGATATAGCTTTAAATACAGGCGAAACATACGAGATAGCTTCAAATCCATGCGACACACGATTTAGCTTCAAATCAATGCGAAGTAGAAGACTTAGCTTCAAATCCATGCAAAACACATGATTAAGCTTCAAATCCATGGGCAACACATAATTTAGGTTCATTGTCATGGTAAACACATGATTTAGCTTCACATGCATGCGAAACAAATGGTTTAGCTTCAAATACTTGTCATATACATGATTTAGCTTCAACTGCATGCGAAACAAACGAGTTAGCTTCAAAATCCACGCGATATACATGATTTAGCTTCAAATACTTGCAATATAAGTGATGTAGATTCAACTGCAGGCGAAACAAACGAGTTAGCTTCAAATCCATGCGAAACACATAATTTAGCTTCAAATCAATGCGATGTAGAAGGTTTAGCTACAAATCCATGCGATACACAAGACTTAGCTTCAAATCAATGCGATGTAGAAGGTTTAGCTTCAAATCCAAACCAAACACATGATTTAGCTTCAAATCCATGGGATGTAGAAGGTTTAGCTTCAAATCCATGCGAAACACATTATTTAGCTTCAAATCAATACGAAGTAGAAGGTTTAGCTTCAAATCCATGCGAAAGACATGATTCTGCTTCAAATCAGTGCGTTCTAGTAGGCTTAGCATTAAAACCCATTCGAAACAAACGAGTTAGCTTCAAATCCATGCGAAACACATGATTTAGCTTAAAATCAATGCGATGTAGCAGGTTTAGCTTCAAATCCATACGATACACAAGATTTAACTTCAAATCAATGCGATGTAGAAGGTTTAGCTTCAAGTCCATGCGCAACAAATGATTGAGCTTCCAACACTTGGGGTAAAGGTGATATAGCTTCAACTGCATGCGAAACAAATGAGTTACATTCAAATCCAAGCAAAACACATAATTTAGCTTCAAATCAATGCGATGTAGAAGGTTTAGCTTCAAATCCAAGCGAAACACATGATTTAGCTCCAAATACTTGCGATATAAGTGATATAGTTTCAAATGCAGGCGAAACGAACGAGTTAGCTTCAAATCCATACGAAACACATGATTCAGCTGCAAATCAATGCGATGTAGAAGGTTTAGCTTCAAATCCATGCGATACACAAGATTTAGCCTCAAATCAATGCGATATAGAAGGTTCAGCTTCAAATCCATGCGACACATATGATTTAGCTTCAAATACTTGCGATATAAGTGATATAGCTTCAAAAGCTGGAGGAACAAAGGAGGTAGCTTCAATTCCATGTGAAACAAATGATTTAGCTTCAAATCAATGCGAAGTAGAAGGCTTAGCTTCACATCCATGCGAAAGAAATGGTTTAGCTACAAATACTTGCGATATACATTATTAAGCTACAACTGCATGCGAAACGAACGAGTTAGATTCAAATCCATGCGAAACACAAGATTTAGCTTCATATCAATTCGAAGTAGAAAGCTTAGCTTCAAATCCATGCGACAAAAATGATTGAGCATCAAATACTTGCGATATAAATGATATAGCTTCAAATGCAGGCGACACAAACGAGTTAGCTTCATATCCATGCGAAACACATGATTTATCTTCAAATCCAAGCGAAACACATGATTTATCTTCAAATCAATGCGATGTAAATGGTTTAGCTTCAAATCTGCGCGAAACAAATGATTTAGCTTCAAATACTTGCGATATAAGGGATATAGCTTCAGATGCAGGCGAAACGAAGGGGTTTGCTTCAAATCCATACGAAACACATGATTTAGCTTCAAATCAATCCGAAGTAGAAGGCTTAGCTTCAAATTCATGCGAAACGAAAGATTTAGCTTCAAATCCATTCGAAACAAATGGTTTAGCTTCAAATACTTGTGATATACGTTATTTAGATTTAACTGCATGGGCAACGAACCAGTTAGCTTCAAATCCATGCGAAACACACTATTTAGCTTCAAATCAATACGGAGTAGAAGGTTTAGCTTCAAATCCATGCGAAAGACATGATTGTGCTTCAAATCAGTGCGTTCTAGGAGGCTTAGCATTAAAACCCATGCGAAACAAACGAGTTAGCTTCAAATCCATGCGAAACACATGATTTAGCTTCAAATCAATACGAAGTTGAAGGCTTAGCTTCAAATTCATGCGAGACGAAAGATTTAGCTTCAAATCCATGAGAAACAAATGGTTTAGCTTCAAATACTTGTGATATACGTTATTTAGATTTAACAGCAGGCGCAACGAATCAGTTAGCTTCAAATCCATGCGAAACACACGATTTAGCTTCAAATCAATACGAAGTAGAAGGTTTAGCTTCAAATCCATGCTAAGCAAATGATTTAGCTTCAAACACTTGGGGTATAAGTGATATAGCTTCAAGTGCAGACTAATGACACGAGTTAGCTTCAAATCCATGCGAAACACACGATTAAGCTGCAAATCAATGCGATGTAGAAGGTTTAGCTTCAAATCCATGCGATACACAAGATTTAGCCTCAAATCAATGCGATGTAGAAGGTTCAGTTTAAATCCATGCGACACATATGATTTTGCTTCAAATCCATGGCATGTAGAAGGCTTAGCTTCAAATCCATGCGAAACACATTATTTAGCTGCAAATCAATGCGATGTAGAAGGTTAGCATCAAATCCAAGCGAAACACATGATTTAGCTTCATATCAATGCGTGGTTGAAGGCTTAGCTTCAACTCCATGCAAAATAAATGAGTAACTTTCAAATACTTGCGATGTAAAAGATATAGCTTCAAATGCTGGCCAAACAAACGATTTGCGAAGCACGTTATTTAGCTTCAAATTCATGCGAATCAAATGATTTATCTACAAATATTTGCGATATAAATGATATAGCTTTAAATACAGGCGAAACATACGAGATAGCTTCAAATCCATGCGACACACGATTTAGCTTCAAATCAATGCGAAGTAGAAGACTTAGCTTCAAATCCATGCAAAACACATGATTAAGCTTCAAATCCATGGGCAACACATAATTTAGGTTCATTGTCATGGTAAACACATGATTTAGCTTCACATGCATGCGAAACAAATGGTTTAGCTTCAAATACTTGTCATATACATGATTTAGCTTCAACTGCATGCGAAACAAACGAGTTAGCTTCAAAATCCACGCGATATACATGATTTAGCTTCAAATACTTGCAATATAAGTGATGTAGATTCAACTGCAGGCGAAACAAACGAGTTAGCTTCAAATCCATGCGAAACACATAATTTAGCTTCAAATCAATGCGATGTAGAAGGTTTAGCTACAAATCCATGCGATACACAAGACTTAGCTTCAAATCAATGCGATGTAGAAGGTTTAGCTTCAAATCCAAACCAAACACATGATTTAGCTTCAAATCCATGGGATGTAGAAGGTTTAGCTTCAAATCCATGCGAAACACATTATTTAGCTTCAAATCAATACGAAGTAGAAGGTTTAGCTTCAAATCCATGCGAAAGACATGATTCTGCTTCAAATCAGTGCGTTCTAGTAGGCTTAGCATTAAAACCCATTCGAAACAAACGAGTTAGCTTCAAATCCATGCGAAACACATGATTTAGCTTAAAATCAATGCGATGTAGCAGGTTTAGCTTCAAATCCATACGATACACAAGATTTAACTTCAAATCAATGCGATGTAGAAGGTTTAGCTTCAAGTCCATGCGCAACAAATGATTGAGCTTCCAACACTTGGGGTAAAGGTGATATAGCTTCAACTGCATGCGAAACAAATGAGTTACATTCAAATCCAAGCAAAACACATAACTTAGCTTCAAATCAATGCGATGTAGAAGGTTTAGCTTCAAATCCAAGCGAAACACATGATTTAGCTCCAAATACTTGCGATATAAGTGATATAGTTTCAAATGCAGGCGAAACGAACGAGTTAGCTTCAAATCCATACGAAACACATGATTCAGCTGCAAATCAATGCGATGTAGAAGGTTTAGCTTCAAATCCATGCGATACACAAGATTTAGCCTCAAATCAATGCGATGTAGAAGGTTCAGCTTCAAATCCATGCGACACATATGATTTAGCTTCAAATACTTGCGATATAAGTGATATAGCTTCAAAAGCTGGAGGAACAAAGGAGGTAGCTTCAATTCCATGTGAAACAAATGATTTAGCTTCAAATCAATGCGAAGTAGAAGGCTTAGCTTCACATCCATGCGAAAGAAATGGTTTAGCTACAAATACTTGCGATATACATTATTAAGCTACAACTGCATGCGAAACGAACGAGTTAGATTCAAATCCATGCGAAACACAAGATTTAGCTTCATATCAATTCGAAGTAGAAAGCTTAGCTTCAAATCCATGCGACAGAAATGATTGAGCATCAAATACTTGCGATATAAATGATATAGCTTCAAATGCAGGCGACACAAACGAGTTAGCTTCATATCCATGCGAAACACATGATTTATCTTCAAATCCAAGCGAAACACATGATTTATCTTCAAATCAATGCGATGTAAAAGGTTTAGCTTCAAATCTGCGCGAAACAAATGATTTAGCTTCAAATACTTGCGATATAAGGGATATAGCTTCAGATGCAGGCGAAACGAAGGGGTTTGCTTCAAATCCATACGAAACACATGATTTAGCTTCAAATCAATACGAAGTAGAAGGCTTAGCTTCAAATTCATGCGAAACGAAAGATTTAGCTTCAAATCCATTCGAAACAAATGGTTTAGCTTCAAATACTTGTGATATACGTTATTTAGATTTAACTGCATGGGCAACGAACCAGTTAGCTTCAAATCCATGCGAAACACACTATTTAGCTTCAAATCAATACGGAGTAGAAGGTTTAGCTTCAAATCCATGCGAAAGACATGATTGTGCTTCAAATCAGTGCGTTCTAGGAGGCTTAGCATTAAAACCCATGCGAAACAAACGAGTTAGCTTCAAATCCATGCGAAACACATGATTTAGCTTCAAATCAATACGAAGTTGAAGGCTTAGCTTCAAATTCATGCGAGACGAAAGATTTAGCTTCAAATCCATGAGAAACAAATGGTTTAGCTTCAAATACTTGTGATATACGTTATTTAGATTTAACAGCAGGCGCAACGAATCAGTTAGCTTCAAATCCATGCGAAACACACGATTTAGCTTCAAATCAATACGAAGTAGAAGGTTTAGCTTCAAATCCATGCTAAGCAAATGATTTAGCTTCAAACACTTGGGGTATAAGTGATATAGCTTCAAGTGCAGACTAATGACACGAGTTAGCTTCAAATCCATGCGAAACACACGATTAAGCTGCAAATCAATGCGATGTAGAAGGTTTAGCTTCAAATCCATGCGATACACAAGATTTAGCCTCAAATCAATGCGATGTAGAAGGTTCAGTTTAAATCCATGCGACACATATGATTTTGCTTCAAATACTTGCGATATAAGTGATATAGTTTCAAGAGCTGGAGGAACAAACGATGTAGCTTCAATTCCATGCGAAACAAATGATTTAGCTTCAAATCAATGCGAAGTAAAAGGCTTGGCTTCAAATCCATGCGAAACAAATGGTTTGGCTTAAAATACTTGTGATATACATGAATCAGCTTCAACTGCATGAGAAACAAACGAGTTAGATTCAAATCCAAGCGAAACACATGATTTAGCTTCATATCAATGCGTGGTTGAAGGCTTAGCTTCAACTCCATGCAAAATAAATGAGTAACTTTCAAATACTTGCGATGTAAAAGATATAGCTTCAAATGCTGGCCAAACAAACGATTTGCGAAGCACGTTATTTAGCTTCAAATTCATGCGAATCAAATGATTTATCTACAAATATTTGCGATATAAATGATATAGCTTTAAATACAGGCGAAACATACGAGATAGCTTCAAATCCATGCGACACACGATTTAGCTTCAAATCAATGCGAAGTAGAAGACTTAGCTTCAAATCCATGCAAAACACATGATTAAGCTTCAAATCCATGGGCAACACATAATTTAGGTTCATTGTCATGGTAAACACATGATTTAGCTTCACATGCATGCGAAACAAATGGTTTAGCTTCAAATACTTGTCATATACATGATTTAGCTTCAACTGCATGCGAAACAAACGAGTTAGCTTCAAAATCCACGCGATATACATGATTTAGCTTCAAATACTTGCAATATAAGTGATGTAGATTCAACTGCAGGCGAAACAAACGAGTTAGCTTCAAATCCATGCGAAACACATAATTTAGCTTCAAATCAATGCGATGTAGAAGGTTTAGCTACAAATCCATGCGATACACAAGACTTAGCTTCAAATCAATGCGATGTAGAAGGTTGAGCTTCAAATCCATGCGACACATATGATTTAGTTTCAATTACTTGCGCTATAAGTGATATAGCTTCAAAAGCAGGAGGAACAAACGAGGTAGCTTCAATTGCATGCGAAACAAATGATTGAGCTTCAAACACTTGGGATATAGGTGATATAGCTTCAACTGCATGCGAAACAAACCAGTTAGCTTAAACTCCAAGCGAAGCACATGATTTAGCTTCAAATCAATGCGAAGTAGAAGGCTTAGCTTCAAATCCATGCGGATCAAATCGGAGTGGTTCAACTGCTTGTAACATACATGATTTAGCTTCAACTGCATGCGAAACAAACGAGATAGCACCAAATCCATGCGAAACAAATGATTTAGCTTCAAATCAATGCGAAGTAGAAGGCGTAGCCTCAAATCAATGCGGAACAAATGCTTTAGCATCAAATACTTGCGATATAAATGATACAGCATCAAATACAGGAGAAACAAACGGGTTAGCTTCAAATCCATGCGAAACACACGATTTAGCTTCAAATCAATGTGATGTAGAAGGCTTAGCTTCAAATCCATGCAAAGCACATGATTTAGGATCCAATCAAGGCGAAGTAGAAGGCTTAGCTTCAAATCCATGCGAAACAAATGGTTTAGCTTCAAATACTTGCGATATAAATGATACAGCATCAAATACAGGAGAAACAAACGGGTTAGCTTCAAATCCATGCGAAACACACGATTTAGCTTCAAATCAATACGAAGTAGAAGGTTTAGCTTCAAATCCATGCTAAGCAAATGATTTAGCTTCAAACACTTGGGGTATAAGTGATATAGCTTCAAGTGCAGACTAATGACACGAGTTAGCTTCAAATCCATGCGAAACACACGATTAAGCTGCAAATCAATGCGATGTAGAAGGTTTAGCTTCAAATCCATGCGATACACAAGATTTAGCCTCAAATCAATGCGATGTAGAAGGTTCAGTTTAAATCCATGCGACACATATGATTTTGCTTCAAATACTTGCGATATAAGTGATATAGTTTCAAGAGCTGGAGGAACAAACGATGTAGCTTCAATTCCATGCGAAACAAATGATTTAGCTTCAAATCAATGCGAAGTAAAAGGCTTGGCTTCAAATCCATGCGAAACAAATGGTTTGGCTTAAAATACTTGTGATATACATGAATCAGCTTCAACTGCATGAGAAACAAACGAGTTAGATTCAAATCCAAGCGAAACACATGATTTAGCTTCATATCAATGCGTGGTTGAAGGCTTAGCTTCAACTCCATGCAAAATAAATGAGTAACTTTCAAATACTTGCGATGTAAAAGATATAGCTTCAAATGCTGGCCAAACAAACGATTTGCGAAGCACGTTATTTAGCTTCAAATTCATGCGAATCAAATGATTTATCTACAAATATTTGCGATATAAATGATATAGCTTTAAATACAGGCGAAACATACGAGATAGCTTCAAATCCATGCGACACACGATTTAGCTTCAAATCAATGCGAAGTAGAAGACTTAGCTTCAAATCCATGCAAAACACATGATTAAGCTTCAAATCCATGGGCAACACATAATTTAGGTTCATTGTCATGGTAAACACATGATTTAGCTTCACATGCATGCGAAACAAATGGTTTAGCTTCAAATACTTGTCATATACATGATTTAGCTTCAACTGCATGCGAAACAAACGAGTTAGCTTCAAAATCCACGCGATATACATGATTTAGCTTCAAATACTTGCGATATAAGTGATGTAGATTCAACTGCAGGCGAAACAAACGAGTTAGCTTCAAATCCATGCGAAACACATAATTTAGCTTCAAATCAATGCGATGTAGAAGGTTTAGCTACAAATCCATGCGATACACAAGACTTAGCTTCAAATCAATGCGATGTAGAAGGTTGAGCTTCAAATCCATGCGACACATATGATTTAGTTTCAATTACTTGCGATATAAGTGATATAGCTTCAAACGCAGGAGGAACAAACGAGGTAGCTTCAATTGCATGCGAAACAAATGATTGAGCTTCAAACACTTGGGATATAGGTGATATAGCTTCAACTGCATGCGAAACAAACCAGTTAGCTTAAACTCCAAGCGAAGCACATGATTTAGCTTCAAATCAATGCGAAGTAGAAGGCTTAGCTTCAAATCCATGCGGATCAAATCGGAGTGGTTCAACTGCTTGTAACATACATGATTTAGCTACAACTGCATGCGAAACAAACGAGATAGCACCAAATCCATGCGAAACAAATGATTTAGCTTCAAATCAATGCGAAGTAGAAGGCGTAGCCTCAAATCAATGCGGAACAAATGCTTTAGCATCAAATACTTGCGATATAAGTGATACAGCTTCAAATGCAGGCGAAACAAACGAGTTACCTTCAAATCCACGCGAAACACATGATTTAGCTTCAAATCAATGTGATGTAGAAGGCTTAGCTTCAAATCCATGCAAAACACATGATTTAGGATCCAATCAAGGCGAAGTAGAAGGCTTAGCTTCAAATCCATGCGAAACAAATGGTTTAGCTTCAAATACTTGCGATATAAATGATACAGCATCAAATACAGGAGAAACAAACGGGTTAGCTTCAAATCCATGCAAAACACACGATTTAGCTTCAATTCAATGCCAAGTAGAAGGCTTAGCTTCAAATCCATGCGAATCAATTGTTTAGCTGCAAATACTTGTGATATACATGATTTAGCTTCAACTGCATGCGAAACAAACGAGTTAGCTTCAAATCCATTCGAAACACAATATTTAGCGTCAAATCAATGCGAAGTAGAAGGCAGAGCATCAAATCCATGCGAAAAAAATGGTTTAGCTTCAAATACTTGCGATATAAATGATACAGCTTCAAATGCAGGAGAAACGAACGAGTTAGCTTCAAATCCATGCGAAACACATGATTCAGCTGCAAATCAACGCGATGTAGAAGGCTTAGATTCAAATCCATGCAAAACACGTGATTTAGGATCCAATAAATGTGAAGTAGAAGTCTTAGCTTCAAATCCATGCGAAACACATGATTCATTTGCAAATCAATGCGATGTAGAAGGTTCAGCTTCAAATCCTTGCAAAACACGTGATTTAGCTTCCAATTAATGCGAAGTAGAAGGCTTAGCTTCAAATGCATGCGAAACAAATGGTTTAGCTTCAAATACTTTTAATATACGTTATTTGGATTTAACTGTATGCGCAACGAACGAGTTAGCTTCAAATCCATGCGAAACACATGATTTAGCTGCAAATCAATGCGATGTAGAAGTTTTAGCTCCAAATCCATTCGAAACAAATGATTTAGCTTCAAACACTTGGGGTATAAGTGATATAGCTTCAAATGCAAACTAATCAAACGAGTTAGCTTCAAAATCTACGCGATACACATGATTCAGCTTCAAATACTTGCGATATAAGTGATGTAGATTCAGATGCAGGCGAAACGAACGAGTTAGCTTCAAATCCTTGCGAAACACATGATTTAGCTTCAAATCAAAGCGAAGTAGATGGTTTAGCTTCAAATCTGTGCGAAACAAATGATTTAGCTTCAAATACTTGCGATATAAGGGATATAGCTTCAGATGCAGGCGAAACGAACGAGTTAGCTTAAAATCCATACGAAACACATGTTTTAGCTTCAAGTCAATGCGATGTAGATGGTTTAGCTTCCAAACCATGCGAAACAAATGATATAGCGTCAGATACTTGCGCTATAAATAAAATAGCTACAAATGCAGGAGGAACAAACGAGTTAGCTTCCAATCCATGCGTTACACATGATTTAACTTCTAATCTGTGCGAGGTAGAAGGCGTAGCTTCAAATCCAAGCGAAACACATGATTTAGCTTCAAATCAGTGCGAAGTAGAAGGCTTACCTTCAAATCCATGCGAATCAAATGGTTCGGCTTCAAATACGTGTGAAATACATGATTTAACTTCAACTGCATGCGAAGCAAACGAGTTAGCTAGAAATCCATGTGAAACACATGATTTAGATTCAAATTCATCCGAAACACATGGTTTAGCATCATATTCTTGCGAAACAAATGGGTTAGATACAGATACTTGTGATAAACATGATTTAGCTTCAACTGCATGCGAAACAAACGAGTTAACTTCAAATCCAAGGGAAACACAATATTTAGCTTCAATTTAATGCAAAGTAGAAGGCTCAGCTTCAAATCCATGCGAATCAAATGGTTTAGCTTCAAATCAGTGCGAAGTAGAAGGCTTAGCTTCAAATCAATTCGAAACAGATTATTTAGCTTCATATGCAGGCGAAACGAACGAGTTAGCTTCAACTCCACGCGATACACATGGTTTAGCTGCAAATCAATGCGACGTAGTAGGTTTAGCTTCAAATCCATGAAAAACAAACGATTTAGCATCAGATACTTGCGATATAACTGATATAGCTCCAAATGCAGACGAATCCAACGAGTTAGCTGCAAAATCCATGCGATACACATGATTTAGCTTCATATCAATTCGAAGTAGAAAGCTTAGCTTCAAATCCATGCGACACAACTGATTGAGCATCAAATACTTGCGATATAAATGATATAGCTTCAAATGCAGGCGACACAAACGAGTTAGCTTCAAATCCATGCGAATCAATTGTTTAGCTGCAAATACTTGTGATATACATGATTTAGCATCAACTGCATGCGAAACAAACGAGTTAGCTTCAAAGCGATGCGAAACACAATATTTAGCGTCAAATCAATGCGAAGTAGAAGCCTTAGCTTCAAATTCATGCGAAACAAATGCATTAGCTTCAAATACTTGCGATATAAATGATATAGATTCAAAGACAGGAGAAACAAACGAGTTAGCTTCAAATCCATGCAAAACACACGATTTAGCTTCAATTCAATGCGAAGTATAAGGCTTAGCTTCAAATCCATGCGAATCAATTGTTTAGCTGCAAATTCTTGTGATATACATGATTTAGTTTCAACTGCATGCGAAACAAACGAGTTAGCTTCAAATCCATGCGAAACACAATATTTAGCGTCAAATCAATGCGAAGTAGAAGGCAGAGCTTCAAATCCATGCGATACAAATGGTTTAGCTTCAAATACTTGTGACATACATGATTTAGCTTCAACTGCATTCGAAGCAAACGAGTTAGCTCCGAATCCACGCGAAACACATGATTTAGCTACAAATCAGTGCGAAGTAGAAGGCTTAGCTTCAAATCCATGCGAATCTAATGGTTCGGATTCAAATACTTGTGAAATGCATGATTTAGCTTCAACTGCATGCGAAACAACGAGTTACCTTCAAATCCACGCGAAACACATAATTTAGCTTCAAATCAATGCGAAGTAGCAGGTTTAACTTCAAATCCATGCGAAACACATGATTTAGCTTCAAATACTTGCGATATAAGTGATATAGTTTCAAATGCAGGCGAAACGACCGAGTTAGCTTCAAATCCATCCGATACACATGATTCAGCTGCAAATCAATGCGAAGTAGAAGGTTTAGCTTCAAATCCATGCCAAACACATGATTTAGCTTCAAATCCATAGGATGTAGAAGGTTTAGCTTCAAATCCATGCGAAACAGATTATTTAGGTGCAAATCAGTGCGAAATAGAAGGCTCAGGCTCAAAACCATGCGATTCAAATGGTTCTTCTTCAAATACTTGTGAAAGACAGGATTTAGCTTCAACTGCATGCGAAACAAAAAAGTTACCTTCAAATCCACGTGAAACACATGATTTAGCTTCAAATCAATGCGATGTAGAAGACTTAGCTTCAAATCCATGCAAAACACGTGATTTAGGATCCAATCAATGCGAAGTAGAAGGCTTAGCTTCAAATCCATGCGAATGAATTGTTTAGCTGCAAATTCTTGTGATATACATGATTTAGTTTCAACTGCATGCGAAACAAACGAGTTAGCTTCAAATCCATTCGAAACACAATATTTAGCGTCAAATAAATGCGAAGTAGGAGGCAGAGCATCAAATCCATGCGATACAAATGGTTTAGCTTCAAATACTTGTGATATACATGATTTAGCTTCAACTGCATTCGAAGCAAACGAGTTAGCTCCAAATCCACGCGAAACACATGATTTATCTTCAAAACAGTGCGAAGTAGAAGGCTTAGCTTCAAATCCATGCGAATCTAATGGTTCGGCTTCAAATACTTGTGAAATGCATGATTTAGCTTCAACTGCATGCGAAACAACGAGATACCTTCAAATCCACGCGAAACACATAATTTAGCTTCAAATCAATGGGAAGTAGCAGGTTTAGCTTCAAATCCATGCGAAACAAATGATTGAGCTTCCTACACTTGGGATATAGGTGATATAGCTTCAACTGCATGCGAAGCAAGTGAGTTACATTCAAATCCAAGCGAAACACATGATTTAGCTTCAAATACTTTCGATATAAGTGATATAGTTTCAAATGCAGAAGAAACGAACGAGTTAGCTTCAAATCCATGCGAAACACATGATTCAGCTGCAAATCAATGCGATGTAGAAGGCTTAGCTTCAAATCCATGCAAAACACGTGATTTAGGATCCAATCAATGCGAACTAGAAGGCTTAGCTTCAAATCCATGCGAAACAAATGATTGAGCTTCAAATACTTGCGATATAATTGATATAGTTTCAAATGCAGGCGAAACGAACGAGTTAGCTGCAAATCGATGCGAAACACATGATTCAGCTGCAAATCAATGCGATGTAGAAGGTTTTTGCTTCAAAGCCATGCCAAACACATGATTTAGCTTCAAATCCATGGGATGTAGAAGGTTTAGCTTCAAATCCATGCGAAACACATTATTTAGGTGCAAATCAGTGCGAAGTAGAAGGCTCAAGATCAAAGCCATGCGATTCAAATGGTTCATCTTCAAATACTTGTGTAAGACATGATTTAGCTTCAACTGCATGCGAAACAAACGAGTTACCTTCAAATCCTCGCGAAACACATAGTTTAGCTTCAAATCAATGGGAAGTAGCAGGTTTAGCTTCAAATCCATGCGAAACAAATGGTTTAGCTTCAAATACTTGCGATATAAATGATACAGCATCAAATACAGGAGAAACAAACGGGTTAGCTTCAAATCCATGCAAAACACACGATTTAGCTTCAATTCAAAGCCAAGTAGAAGGCTTCGCTTCAAATCCATGCGAATCAATTGTTTAGCTGCAAATACTTGTGATATACATGATTTAGCTTCAACTGCATGCGAAACAAACGAGTAGCTTCAAAGCGATGCGAAACACAATATTTAGCGTCAAATCAATGCGAAGTAGAATGCAGAGCTTCAAATCCATGCGATACAAATGGTTTAGCTTCAAATACTTGTGATATACATGATTTAGCTTCAACTGCATTCGAAGCAAACGAGTTAGCTCCAAATCCACGTGAAACAGATGATTTAACTTCAAATCAGTGCGAAGTAGAAGGCTTAGCTTCAAATCCATGCGAATCTAATGGTTCGGCTTCAAATACTTGTGAAATGCATGATTTAGCTTCAACTGCATGCGAAACAACGAGTTACCTTCAAATCCATGCGAAACACATGATTCAGCTGCAAATCAATGCGATGTAGAAGGCTTAGATTCAAATCCATGCAAAACACGTGATTTAGGATCCAATCAATGCGAAGTAGAAGGCTTAGCTTCAAATCCATGCGAAACAAATGCTTTAGCTTCAAATACTTGCGATATAAATGATATAGATTCAAATACAGGAGAAACAAACGAGTTAGCTTCAAATCCATGCAAAATACACGATTTAGCTTCAATTCAATGCCAAATAGAAGGCTTAGCTTCAAATCCATGCGAAACAAATGGTTTAGTTTCAAATACTTGCGATATAAATGATACAGCTTCAAATACAGGAGAAACAAACGGGTTAGCTTCAAATCCATGCAAAACACACGATTTAGCTTCAATTCAATGCCAAGTAGAAGGCTTAGCTTCAAATCCATGCGAATCAATTGTTTAGCTTCAAATACTTGCGATATAAATGATATAGCTTCAAATACAGGAGAAACAAACGAGTTAGCTTTAAATCCTCGCGAAACACATGATTTAGCTTCAAATCAATGTGATGTAGAAGGCTTAGCTTCAAAACCATGCGAATCTCATGGTTCGGCTTCAAATACTTGTGAAATGCATGATTTAGCTTCAACTGCATGCGAAACAAACGAGTTACCTTCAAATCCACGCGAAACACATAATTTAGCTTCAAATCAATGCGAAGTAGCAGGTTTAGCTTCAAATCCATGCGAAACACATGATTTAGCTTCAAATACTTGCGATATAAGTGATATAGTTTCAAATGCAGGCGAAACGACCGAGTTAGCTTCAAATCCATCCGATACACATGATTCAGCTGCAAATCAATGCGAAGTAGAAGGTTTAGCTTCAAATCCATGCCAAACACATGATTTAGCTTCAAATCCATAGGATGTAGAAGGTTTAGCTTCAAATCCATGCGAAACAGATTATTTAGGTGCAAATCAGTGCGAAATAGAAGGCTCAGGCTCAAAACCATGCGATTCAAATGGTTCTTCTTCAAATACTTGTGAAAGACAGGATTTAGCTTCAACTGCATGCGAAACAAACGAGTTACCTTCAAATCCACGTGAAACACATGATTTAGCTTCAAATCAATGCGATGTAGAAGGCTTAGCTTCAAATCCATGCAAAACACCTGATTTAGGATCCAATCAATGCGAAGTAGAAGGCTTAGCTTCAAATCCATGCGAATGAATTGTTTAGCTGCAAATTCCTGTGATATACATGATTTAGTTTCAACTGCATGCGAAACAAACGAGTTAGCTTCAAATCCATTCGAAACACAATATTTAGCGTCAAATAAATGCGAAGTAGGAGGCAGAGCTTCAAATCCATGGGATACAAATGGTTTAATTTCAAATACTTGTGATATACATGATTTAGTTTCAACTGCATTCGAAGCAAACGAGTTAGCTCCAAATCCACGCGAAACACATGATTTAACTTCAAATCAGTGCGAAGTAGAAGGCTTAGCTTCAAATCCTTGCGAATCTAATGGTTTAGCTTCAAATACATGCGATATAAATGATACAGCGTCAAATACAGGAGAAACAAACGAGTTAGCTTCAAATCCATGCAAAACACACGATTTAGCTTCAATTCAATGCCAAGTAGAAGGCTTAGCTTCAAATCCATGCGAAACAAATGGGTTAGCATCAAATATTTGCGATATAAATGATACAGCTTCAAATACAGGAGAAACAAACGAGTTAGCTTCAAATCCATGCAAAACACACGATTTAGCTTCAATTCAATGCCAAGTAGAAGGCTTAGCTTCAAATCCATGCGTAACAAATGGTTTAGCTTCAAATACTTGCGATATAAGTGATATAGTTTGAAATGCAGGCGAAACGAACGAGTTAGCTGCAAATCGATGCGAAACACATGATTCAGCTGCAAATCAATGCGATGTAGAAGGTTTAGCTTCAAATCAATGCCAAACACATGATTTAGCTTCAAATCCATGGGATGTAGAAGGTTTAGCTTCAAATCCAAGCGAAACACATGATTTAGCTTCAAATACTTGCGATATAAGTGATATAGTTTCAAATGCAGGAGAAACGAACGAGTTAGCTTCAAATCCATGCGAAACACATGATTCAGCTGCAAATCAATGCGAAGTAGAAGGCTTAGCTTCAAATCCATGCGAAACAAATGGTTTAGCTTCAAATACTTGCGATATAAATGATACAGCGTCAAATACAGGAGAAACAAACGAGTTAGCTTCAAATCCATGCATAACACACGATTTAGCTTCAATTCAATGCCAAGTAGAAGGCTTAGCTTCAAATCCATCCGAATCAATTGTTTAGCTGCAAATTCTTGTGATATACATGATTTAGTTTCAACTGCATGCGAAACAAACGAGTTAGCTTCAAATCCATTCGAAACACAATATTTAGCGTCAAATCAATGCGAAGTAGAAGGAAGAGCTTCAAATCCATGCGATACAAATTGTTTAGCTTCAAATACTTGTGATATACATGATTTAGCTTCAACTGCATTCGAAGCAAACGAGTTAGCTCCGAATCCACGCGAAACACATGATTTAGCTTCAAATCAGTGCGAAGTAGAAGGCTTAGCTTCAAATCCATGCGAATCTAATGGTTCGGATTCAAATACTTGTGAAATGCATGATTTAGCTTCAACTGCATGCGAAACAACGAGTTACCTTCAAATCCACGCGAAACACATGATTCAACTGCAAATCAATGCGATGTAGTAGGCTTAGATTCAAATCCATGCTAAACACGTGATTTAGGATCCAATCAATGCGAAGTAGAAGGCTTAGCTTCAAATCCATGCGAAACAAATTCTTTAGCTTCAAATACTTGCGATATAAATGATATAGATTCAAATACAGGAGAAACAAACGAGTTAGCTTCAAATCCATGCAAAACACTCGATTTAGCTTCAATTCAATGCCAAGTAGAAGGCTTAGCTTCAAATCCATGCGAATCAATTGTTTAGCTGCAAATACTTGCGATATAAATGATATAGTTTCAAATGCCGGAGAAACGAACGAGTTAGCTTCAAATCCATGCGAAACACATGATTCAGCTGCAAATCAATGCGATGTAGAAGGCTTAGATTCAAATCCATGCAAAACACGTGATTTAGGATCCAATCCATGCCAAGTAGAAGCCTTAGCTTCAAATCCATGCGAAACAAATGTTTTAGCTTCAAATACTTGCGATATAAATGATATAGCTTCAAATACAGGAGAAACAAACGAGTTAGCTTTAAATCCATGCAAAACACACAATTTAGCTTCAATTCAATGCCAAGTAGAAGGCTTAGCTAAAAAATCCATGCGAATCAATTGTTTAGCTGCAAATACTTGTGATATACATGATTTAGTTTCAACTGCATGCGAAACAAACGAGTTAGCTTCAAATCCATTCGAAACACAATATTTGGCGTCAAATCAATGCGAAGTAGAAGGCAGAGCTTCAAATCCATACGATACAAATGGTTTAGCTTCAAATACTTGTGATATACATGATTTAGCTTCAGCTGCATGCGAAGCAAATGAGTTACATTCAAATCCAAGCGAAACACATGATTTAGCTTCAAATACTTTCGATATAAGTGATATAGTTTCAAATGCAGGAGAAACGAACGAGTTAGCTTCAAATCCATGCGAAACACATGATTCAGCTGCAAATCAATGCGATGTAGAAGGCTTAGCTTCAAATACATGCAAACCACGTGATTTAGGATCCAATCAATGCGAAGTAGAAGGCTTAGCTTCAAATCCATACGGAACAAATGATTTAGCTTCAAATACTTGTGATGTAAGTGATATAGATTCAACTGCAGGCGAAACAAACGAGTTAGATTCAAATCCATGCGATACAAATGATTTAGCTTCAAATACTTGCGATATAAGTGATATAGCTTCAAATGCAGACGAATCAAACGAGTAAGCTTTAAATCCATGCGAAACACATGATTTAGCTTCAAATAAATGCGAAGTAGAAGGCTTGGCTTTAAATCAATGCGAAACAAATGGATTCTCTTCAAATAATTGCAATATAAATGAAATAGCTTCAAATGCAGGCGAACCAAACGAGTTAGCTTCAAATCCATGTAGTATACATGATTTAGCTTCCAATCAAGGCGAAGTAGAAGTCTTAGCTTCAAATCCATGCGAAACAAATGGTTTAGCTTCAAATACTTGTGATATACATGATTTGGCTTCAACTGCATTCGAAGCAAACGAGTTAGCTCCGAATCCACGCGAAACACATTATTTAGCTTCAAAACAATGCGAATTAGAAGGCTTAGCTTCAAATCCATGCGAAACGAATGATTTAGCTTCAAATACTTGCGAATATAAGGGATACAGCTTCAAATGCATGCGAAACAAACGAGAAAGCTTCAAATACTTGCGATATAAATGATATAGCTTCAAATGCAGACGAATCAAACGAGTTAGCTTCAAAACCATGCGATACACATGATGTAGCTGTAAATCAATGCGACTTAGAAGGTTTAGCTTCAAATCCATGCAAAACGAACGATTTAGCATCAGATACTTGCGATATAAGTGATATAGCGATGTAGAAGGTTTAGATTGAAATCTGTGGGAAACAAATGATTTAGCTTCAAATACTCTCTATAATAGTGATGTAGCTTCAAATGCAGGCGAAAGAAAAGGGTTAGCTTCAAATCAATGCGAAACACATGATTTAGCTTCAAATCAAGGCGAAGTAGCAGGATAGCTTCAAATCAGTGCGAAACAAATGATTTAGCGTCAAGTACTTACCATATGAGTGATATAGCTTCAAATGCAGACGAATGAAACTAGTATGCTGCAAAAACTATGCGAGACAGATGATTTAGCTTCAAATGAATGCGAAGTAGAAGGCTTGGCTTCAAATCCATGCGAAACAAATGGATTCGCTTCAAATACTTGCGATATAAATGAAATAGCTTCAAATGCCGGCGACACAAACGAGTTAGCGTCAAATCCATGCAAAGAACATGAGTAAATTAAAAATGCATGCGAAAAACATGATTTAGGCTCAAATTCATGGCAAACACGTGATTTATCTTCAAATACATGCGAAACAAATTGTTTAGCTTCAGATTCTTATGCTTTAGATTCAACTGCATGCGAAACAAACGAGTTAGCTTCAAATCCGAGCGATACACATGATTAAGTTTCAAATCAATTCGAAGTAGAAGGCTTAGCTTCAAATCAATGCGATGTAGAAGGTTTAGCTTCAAATCTCTGCGAAACAAATGATTTAGCTTCAAATACTCTCGATATTAGTGATATAGCTTCAAATGCAGGCGAAACAAAAGAGTTAGCTTCGAATCCATGCGAAACGAATGATTTAGCTTCAAATACTTGCGATAAAAATGATATAGCTTCAAATGCAGGCGAAACAAATGATTTAGCTTCAAATCCATGGGATGTAGAAGGTTTAGCTTCAAATCCATGCGAAACACATTATTTAGGTGCAAATCAGTGCGAAGTAGAAGGATCAGGTTCAAAGCCATGCGATTCAAATAGTTCATCTTCAAATTCTTGTGAAAGACACGATTTAGCTTCAAATGCATGCGAAACAAACGAGTTATCTTCAAATCCACGCGAAACACATGATTTAGCTTCAAATCAATGCGATGTAGAAGGTTTAGCTTCAAATCCATGCGACACATATGACTCAGCTTCAAATACTTGCGATATAAGTGATCTAGCTTCAAATACAGGCGAAACGAACGAGTTAGCTTCAAATCCATGCCAAACACATGATTCAGCTGCAAATCTATGCGATGTAGAAGGTTTAGCTTCAAATCCAAACCAAACACATGATTTAGCTTCAAATCCATGGGATGTAGAAGGTTTAGCTTCAAATCCATGCGAAACACATTATTTAGCTTCAAATCAATACGAAGTAGAAGGTTTAGCTTCAAATCCATGCGAAAGACATGATTCTGCTTCAAATCAGTGCGTTCTAGGAGGCTTAGCATTAAAACCCATTCGAAACAAACGAGTTAGCTTCAAATCCATGCGAAACACATGATTTAGCTTAAAGTCAATGCGATGTAGCAGGTTTAGCTTCAAATCCATACGATACACAAGATTTAACTTCAAATCAATGCGATGTAGAAGGTTTAGCTTCAAGTCCATGCGCAACAAATGATTGAGCTTCCAACACTTGGGATAAAGGTGATATAGCTTCAACTGCATGCGAAACAAATGAGTTACATTCAAATCCAAGCAAAACACATAATTTAGCTTCAAATCAATGCGATGTAGAAGGTTTAGCTTCAAATCCAAGCGAAACACATGATTTAGCTCCAAATACTTGCGATATAAGTGATATAGTTTCAAATGCAGGCGAAACGAACGAGTTAGCTTCAAATCCATACGAAACACATGATTCAGCTGCAAATCAATGCGATGTAGAAGGTTTAGCTTCAAATCCATGCGATACACAAGATTTAGCCTCAAATCAATGCGATGTAGAAGGTTCAGCTTCAAATCCATGCGACACATATGATTTAGCTTCAAATACTTGCGATATAAGTGATATAGCTTCAAAAGCTGGAGGAACAAACGAGGTAGCTTCAATTCCATGTGAAACAAATAATTTAGCTTCAATTCAATGCCAAGTAGAAGGCTTAGCTTCAAATCCATGCGAATCAATTGTTTAGCTGCAAATTCTTGTGATATACATGATTTAGTTTCAACTGCATGCGAAGCAAACGAGTTAGCTCCGAATCCACGCGAAACACATGATTTAGCTTCAAATCAGTGCGAAGTAGAAGGCTTAGCTTCACATCCATGCGAAAGAAATGGTTTAGCTACAAATACTTGCGATATACATTATTAAGCTACAACTGCATGCGAAACGAACGAGTTAGATTCAAATCCATGCGAAACACATGATTTAGCTTCATATCAATTCGAAGTAGAAAGCTTAGCTTCAAATCCATGCGACAAAAATGATTGAGCATCAAATACTTGCGATATAAATGATATAGCTTCAAATGCAGGCGACACAAACGAGTTAGCTTCATATCCATGCGAAACACATGATTTATCTTCAAATCCAAGCGAAACACATGATTTATCTTCAAATCAATGCGATGTAAAAGGTTTAGCTTCAAATCTGCGCGAAACAAATGATTTAGCTTCAAATACTTGCGATATAAGGGATATAGCTTCAGATGCAGGCGAAACGAAGGTGTTTGCTTCAAATCCATACGAAACACATGATTTAGCTTCAAATCAATACGAAGTAGAAGGCTTAGCTTCAAATTCATGCGAAACGAAAGATTTAGCTTCAAATCCATGCGAAACAAATGGTTTAGCTTCAAATACTTGTGATATACGTTATTTAGATTTAACTGCATGGGCAACGAACCAGTTAGCTTCAAATCCATGCGAAACACACTATTTAGCTTCAAATCAATACGGAGTAGAAGGTTTAGCTTCAAATCCATGCGAAAGACATGATTCTGCTTCAAATCAGTGCGTTCTAGGAGGCTTAGCATTAAAACCCATGCGAAACAAACGAGTTAGCTTCAAATCCATGCGAAACACATGATTTAGCTTCAAACACTTGGGGTATAAGTGATATAGCTTCAAGTGCAGACTAATGACACGAGTTAGCTTCAAATCCATGCGAAACACACGATTAAGCTTCAAATCAATGCGATGTAGAAGGTTTAGCTTCAAATCCATGCGATACACAAGATTTAGCCTCAAATCAATGCGATGTAGAAGGTTCAGTTTAAATCCATGCGACACATATGATTTTGCTTCAAATACTTGCGATATAAGTGATATAGTTTCAAGAGCTGGAGGAACAAACGATGTAGCTTCAATTCCATGCGAAACAAATGATTTAGCTTCAAATCAATGCGAAGTAAAAGGCTTGGCTTCAAATCCATGCGAAACAAATGGTTTGGCTTAAAATACTTGTGATATACATGAATCAGCTTCAACTGCATGAGAAACAAACGAGTTAGATTCAAATCCAAGCGAAACACATGATTTAGCTTCATATCAATGCGTGGTTGAAGGCTTAGCTTCAACTCCATGCAAAATAAATGAGTAACTTTCAAATACTTGCGATGTAAAAGATATAGCTTCAAATGCTGGCCAAACAAACGATTTGCGAAGCACGTTATTTAGCTTCAAATTCATGCGAATCAAATGATTTATCTACAAATATTTGTGATATAAATGATATAGCTTTAAATACAGGCGAAACATACGAGATAGCTTCAAATCCATGCGACACACGATTTAGCTTCAAATCAATGCGAAGTAGAAGACTTAGCTTCAAATCCATGCAAAACACATGATTAAGCTTCAAATCCATGGGCAACACATAATTTAGGTTCATTGTCATGGTAAACACATGATTTAGCTTCACATGCATGCGAAACAAATGATTGAGCTTCAAATACTTGCGATATAATTGATATAGTTTCAAATGCAGGCGAAACGAACGAGTTAGCTGCAAATCGATGCGAAACACATGATTCAGCTGCAAATCAATGCGATGTAGATGGTTTTTGCTTCAAAGCCATGCCAAACACATGATTTAGCTTCAAATCCATGGGATGTAGAAGGTTTAGCTTCAAATCCATGCGAAACACATTATTTAGGTGCAAATCAGTGCGAAGTAGAAGGCTCAGGATCAAAGCCATGCGATTCAAATGGTTCATCTTCAAATACTTCTGTAAGACATGATTTAGCTTCAACTGCATGCGAAACAAACGAGTTACCGTCAAATCCACGCGAAACACATGATTTAGCTTCAAATCAATGTGATGTAGAAGGCTTAGCTTCAAATCCATGCGAATCTAATGGTTCGGATTCAAATACTTGTGAAATGCATGATTTAGCTTCAACTGCATGCGAAACAACGAGTTACCTTCAAATCCACGCGAAACACATAATTTAGCTTCAAATCAATGCGAAGTAGCAGGTTTAACTTCAAATCCATGCGAAACACATGATTTAGCTTCAAATACTTGCGATATAAGTGATATAGCTTCAAATGCAGGCGAAACGACCGAGTTAGCTTCAAATCCATCCGATACACATGATTCAGCTGCAAATCAATGCGAAGTAGAAGGTTTAGCTTCAAATCCATGCCAAACACATGATTTAGCTTCAAATCCATAGGATGTAGAAGGTTTAGCTTCAAATCCACGTGAAACAGATGATTTAACTTCAAATCAGTGCGACATAGAAGGCTCAGGCTCAAAACCATGCGATTCAAATGGTTCTTCTTCAAATACTTGTGAAAGACAGGATTTAGCTTCAACTGCATGCGAAACAAACGAGTTACCTTCAAATCCACGCGAAACACAGGATTCAACTGCAAATCAATGCGATGTAGTAGGCTTAGATTCAAATCCATGCAAAACACGTGATTTAGGATCCAATCAATGCGAAGTAGAAGGCTTAGCTTCAAATCCATGCGAAACAAATGCTTTAGCTTCAAATACTTGCGATATAAATGATATAGATTCAAATACAGGAGAAACAAACGAGTTAGCTTCAAATCCATGAAAAATACACGATTTAGCTTCAATTCAATGCCAAATAGAAGGCTTAGCTTCAAATCCATGCGAAACAAATGGTTTAGTTTCAAATACTTGCGATATAAATGATACAGCTTCAAATACAGGAGAAACAAACGGGTTAGCTTCAAATCCATGCAAAACACACGATTTAGCTTCAATTCAATGCCAAGTAGAAGGCTTAGCTTCAAATCCATGCGAATCAATTGTTTAGCTGCAAATACTTGTGATAAACATGATTTAGCTTCAACTGCATGCGAAACAAACGAGTTAACTTCAAATCCAAGGGAAACACAATATTTAGCTTCAATTTAATGCAAAGTAGAAGGCTCAGCTTCAAATCCATGCGAATCAAATGGTTTAGCTTCAAATCAGTGCGAAGTAGAAGGCTTAGCTTCAAATCAATTCGAAACAGATTATTTAGCTTCATATGCAGGCGAAACGAACGAGTTAGCTTCAACTCCACGCGATACACATGGTTTAGCTGCAAATCAATGCGACGTAGTAGGTTTAGCTTCAAATCCATGAAAAACAAACGATTTAGCATCAGATACTTGCGATATAACTGATATAGCTCCAAATGCAGACGAATCCAACGAGTTAGCTGCAAAATCCATGCGATACACATGATTTAGCTTCAAATCAATGCGAAGTAGAAGGATTAGCCTCAAATCCATGCGAAACGAATGATTTAGCGTCAAATACTTCCGAATATAAGGGATACAGCTTCAAATGTATGCGAAACAAACGAGTTAGCTTCAAATACTTGCGATATAAATGATATAGATTCAAATACAGGAGAAACAATCGAGTTAGCTTCAAATCCATGCAAAACACACGATTTAGCTTCAATTCAATGCCAAGTAGATGGCTTAGCTTCAAATCCATGCGAATCAATTGTTTAGCTGCAAATTCTTGTGATATACATGATTTAGTTTCAACTGCATGCGAAACAAACGAGTTAGCTTCAAATCCATGCGAAACACAATATTTAGCGTCAAATCAATGCGAAGTAGAAGGCAGAGCTTCAAATCCATGCGATACAAATGGTTTAGCTTCAAATACTTGTGACATACATGATTTAGCTTCAACTGCATTCGAAGCAAACGAGTTAGCTCCGAATCCACGCGAAACACATGATTTAGCTTCAAATCAGTGCGAAGTAGAAGGCTTAGCTTCAAATCCATGCGAATCTAATGGTTCGGATTCAAATACTTGTGAAATGCATGATTTAGCTTCAACTGCATGCGAAACAACGAGTTACCTTCAAATCCACGCGAAACACATAATTTAGCTTCAAATCAATGCGAAGTAGCAGGTTTAACTTCAAATCCATGCGAAACACATGATTTAGCTTCAAATACTTGCGATATAAGTGATATAGTTTCAAATGCAGGCGAAACGACCGAGTTAGCTTCAAATCCATCCGATACACATGATTCAGCTGCAAATCAATGCGAAGTAGAAGGTTTAGCTTCAAATCCATGCCAAACACATGATTTAGCTTCAAATCCATAGGATGTAGAAGGTTTAGCTTCAAATCCATGCGAAACAGATTATTTAGGTGCAAATCAGTGCGACATAGAAGGCTCAGGCTCAAAACCATGCGATTCAGATGGTTCTTCTTCAAATACTTGTGAAAGACAGGATTTAGCTTCAACTGCATGCGAAACAAACGAGTTAACTTCAAATCCACGCGAAACACATGATTTAGCTTCAAATCAATGCGATGTAGAAGGCTTAGCTTCAAATCCATGCAAAACACGTGATTTAGGATCCAATCAATGCGAAGTAGAAGGCTTAGCTTCAAATCCATGCGAATGAACTGTTTAGCTGCAAATTCTTGTGATATACATGATTTAGTTTCAACTGCATGCGAAACAAACGAGTTAGCTTCAAATCCATTCGAAACACAATATTTAGCGTCAAATAAATGCGAAGTAGGAGGCAGAGCTTCAAATCCATGCGATACAAATGGTTTAGCTTCAAATACTTGTGATATACATGATTTAGTTTCAACTGCATTCGAAGCAAACGAGTTAGCTCCAAATCCACGCGAAACACATGATTTATCTTCAAAACAGTGCGAAGTAGAAGGCTTAGCTTCAAATCCATGCGAATCTAATGGTTCGGCTTCAAATACTTGTGAAATGCATGATTTAGCTTCAACTGCATGCGAAACAACGAGATACCTTCAAATCCACGCGAAACACATAATTTAGCTTCAAATCAATGGGAAGTAGCAGGTTTAGCTTCAAATCCATGCGACACAAATGATTGAGCTTCCTACACTTGGGATATAGGTGATATAGCTTCAACTGCATGCGAAGCAAGTGAGTTACATTCAAATCCAAGCGAAACACATGATTTAGCTTCAAATACTTTCGATATAAGTGATATAGTTTCAAATGCAGGAGAAACGAACGAGTTAGCTTCAAATCCATGCGAAACACATGATTCAGCTGCAAATCAATGCGATGTAGAAGGCTTAGCTTCAAATCCATGCAAAACACGTGATTTAGGATCCAATCAATGCGAACTAGAAGGCTTAGCTTCAAATCCATGCGAAACAAATGATTGAGCTTCAAATACTTGCGATATAATTGATATAGTTTCAAATGCAGGCGAAACGAACGAGTTAGCTGCAAATCGATGCGAAACACATGATTCAGCTGCAAATCAATGCGATGTAGAAGGTTTTTGCTTCAAAGCCATGCCAAACACATGATTTAGCTTCAAATCCATGGGATGTAGAAGGTTTAGCTTCAAATCCATGCGAAACACATTATTTAGGTGCAAATCAGTGCGAAGTAGAAGGCTCAAGATCAAAGCCATGCGATTCAAATGGTTCATCTTCAAATACTTGTGTAAGACATGATTTAGCTTCAACTGCATGCGAAACAAACGAGTTACCTTCAAATCCACGCGAAACACATAGTTTAGCTTCAAATCAATGGGAAGTAGCAGGTTTAGCTTCAAATCCATGCGAAACAAATGGTTTAGCTTCAAATACTTGCGATATAAATGATACAGCATCAAATACAGGAGAAACAAACGGGTTAGCTTCAAATCCATGCAAAACACACGATTTAGCTTCAATTCAAAGCCAAGTAGAAGGCTTCGCTTCAATTCCATGCGAATCAATTGTTTAGCTGCAAATACTTGTGATATACATGATTTAGCTTCAACTGCATTCGAAGCAAACGAGTTAGCTCCGAAGCCACACGAAACACATGATTTATCTTCAAATCAGTGCGAAGTAGAAGGCTTAGCTTCAAATCCATGCGAAACTAATGGTTCGGCTTCTAATACTTGTGAAATGCATGATTTAGCTTCAACTGCATGCGAAACAAGCGAGTTACCTTCAAATCCTCTCGAAACACATGATTCAACTGCAAATCAATGCGATGTAGTAGGCTTAGATTCAAATCCATGCAAAACACGTGATTTAGGATCCAATCAATGCGAAGTAGAAGGCTTAGCTTCAAATCCATGCGAAACAAATGCTTTAGCTTCAAATACTTGCGATATAAATGATATAGATTCAAATACAGGAGAAACAAACGAGTTAGCTACAAATCCATGCAAAACACACGATTTAGCTTCAATTCAATGCCAAGTAGAAGGCTTAGCTTCAAATCCATGCGAAACAAATGGTTTAGCTTCAAATACTTGCGATATAAATGATACAGCTTCAAATACAGGAGAAACAAACGAGTTACCTTCAAATCCATGCAAAACACACGATTTAGTTTCAAATACTTGCGATATAAGTGATATGGTTTCAAATGCAGGCGAAACGAACGAGTTAGCTTCAAATCCATCCGATACACATGATTCAGCTGCAAATCAATGCGAAGTAGAAGGTTTAGCTTCAAACCCATGCAAAAAAACATGATTTAGCTTCAAATCCATGGGATGTAGAAGGTTTAGCTTCAAATCCATGCGAATCACATTATTTAGGTGGAAATGAGTGCGAAGTAGATGCCTCAGGTTCAAAGCTATGCGATTCAAATGGTTCATCTTCAAATACTTGTGAAAGACATGATTTAGCTTCAACTGCATGCGAAACAAACGAGTTACCTTCAAATCCTCGCGAAACACATGATTTAGCTTCAAATACTTGCGATATAAGTGATATAGTTTCAAATGCAGGCGAAACGACCGAGTTAGCTTCAAATCCATCCGATACACATGATTCAGCTGCAAATCAATGCGAAGTAGAAGGTTTAGCTTCAAATCCATGCCAAACACATGATTTAGCTTCAAATCCATAGGATGTAGAAGGTTTAGCTTCAAATCCATGCGAAACAGATTATTTAGGTGCAAATCAGTGCGAAATAGAAGGCTCAGGCTCAAAACCATGCGATTCAAATGGTTCTTCTTCAAATACTTGTGAAAGACAGGATTTAGCTTCAACTGCATGCGAAACAAACGAGTTACCTTCAAATCCACGTGAAACACATGATTTAGCTTCAAATCAATGCGATGTAGAAGACTTAGCTTCAAATCCATGCAAAACACGTGATTTAGGATCCAATCAATGCGAAGTAGAAGGCTTAGCTTCAAATCCATGCGAATGAATTGTTTAGCTGCAAATTCTTGTGATATACATGATTTAGTTTCAACTGAATGCGAAACAAACGAGTTAGCTTCAAATCCATTCGAAACACAATATTTAGCGTCAAATAAATGCGAAGTAGGAGGCAGAGCTTCAAATCCATGCGATACAAATGGTTTAATTTCAAATACTTGTGATATACATGATTTAGTTTCAACTGCATTCGAAGCAAACGAGTTAGCTCCAAATCCACGCGAAACACATGATTTAACTTCAAATCAGTGCGAAGTAGAAGGCTTAGCTTCAAATCCATGCGAATCTAATGGTTTAGCTTCAAATACATGCGATATAAATGATACAGCGTCAAATACAGGAGAAACAAACGAGTTAGCTTCAAATCCATGCAAAACACACGATTTAGCTTCAATTCAATGCCAAGTAGAAGGCTTAGCTTCAAATCCATCCGATACACATGATTCAGCTGCAAATCAATGCGAAGTAGAAGGTTTAGCTTCAAATCCATGCCAAACACATGATTTAGCTTCAAATCCATAGGATGTAGAAGGTTTAGCTTCAAATCCATGCGAAACAGATTATTTAGGTGCAAATCAGCGCGACATAGAAGGCTCAGGCTCAAAACCATGCGATTCAAATGGTTCTTCTTCAAATACTTGTGAAAGACAGGATTTAGCTTCAACTGCATGCCAAACAAACGAGTTACCTTCAAATCCACGCGAAACACATGATTTAGCTTCAAATCAATGCGATGTAGAAGGCTTAGCTTCAAATCCATGCAAAACACGTGATTTAGGATCCAATCAATGCGAAGTAGAAGGCTTAGCTTCAAATCCATGCGAATGAACTGTTTAGCTGCAAATTCTTGTGATATACATGATTTAGTTTCAACTGCATGCGAAACAAACGAGTTAGCTTCAAATCCATTCGAAACACAATATTTAGCGTCAAATAAATGCGAAGTAGGAGGCAGAGCTTCAAATCCATGCGATACAAATGGTTTAGCTTCAAATACTTGTGATATACATGATTTAGCTTCAACTGCATTCGAAGCAAACGAGTTAGCTCCAAATCCACGCGAAACACATGATTTATCTTCAAAACAGTGCGAAGTAGAAGGCTTAGCTTCAAATCCATGCGAATCTAATGGTTCGGCTTCAAATACTTGTGAAATGCATGATTTAGCTTCAACTGCATGCGAAACAACGAGATACCTTCAAATCCACGCGAAACACATAATTTAGCTTCAAATCAATGGGAAGTAGCATGTTTAGCTTCAAATCCATGCGAAACAAATGATTGAGCTTCCTACACTTGGGATATAGGTGATATAGCTTCAACTGCATGCGAAGCAAGTGAGTTACATTCAAATCCAAGCGAAACACATGATTTAGCTTCAAATACTTTCGATATAAATGATATAGTTTCAAATGCAGGAGAAACGAACGAGTTAGCTTCAAATCCATGCGAAACACATGATTCAGCTGCAAATCAATGCGATGTAGAAGGCTTAGCTTCAAATCCATGCAAAACACGTGATTTAGGATCCAATCAATGCGAACTAGAAGGCTTAGCTTCAAATCCATGCGAAACAAATGATTGAGCTTCAAATACTTGCGATATAATTGATATAGATTCAAATGCAGGCGAAACGAACGAGTTAGCTGCAAATTGATGCGAAACACATGATTCAGCTGCAAATCAATGCGATGTAGAAGGTTTTTGCTTCAAAGCCATGCCAAACACATGATTTAGCTTCAAATCCATGGGATGTAGAAGGTTTAGCTTCAAATCCATGCGAAACACATTATTTAGGTGCAAATCAGTGCGAAGTAGAAGGCTCAAGATCAAAGCCATGCGATTCAAATGGTTCATCTTCAAATACTTGTGTAAGACATGATTTAGCTTCAACTGCATGCGAAACAAACGAGTTACCTTCAAATCCACGCGAAACACATGATTTTGCTTCAAATCAATGTGATGTAGAAGGCCTAGATTCAAATCCATGCAAAACACGTGATTTAGGATCCAATCAATTCGAAGTAGAAGCTCTTAGCTTCAAATCCATGCGAAACAAATGGTTTAGCTTCAAATACTTGCGATATAAATGATACAGCGTCAAATACAGGAGAAACAAACGAGTTCGCTTCAAATCCATGCAAAACACACGATTTAGCTTCAATTCAATGCCAAGTAGAAGGCTTAGCTTGAAATCCATGCGAATCAATTGTTTAGCTGCAAATACTTGCGATATAAATGATACAGCTTCAAATACACGAGAAACAAACGAGTTAGCTTCAAATCCATGCAAAATACACGATTTAGCTTCAATTCAATGCCAAATAGAAGGCTTAGCTTCAAATCCATGCGAAACAAATGGTTTAGTTTCAAATACTTGCGATATAAATGATATAGATTCAAATACAGGAGAAACAAACGAGTTAGCTTCAAATCCATGCAAAACACACGATTTAGCTTCAATTCAATGCCAAGTAGAAGGCTTAGCTTCAAATCCATGCGAATCAATTGTTTAGCTGCAAATTCTTGTGATATACATGATTTAGTTTCAACTGCATGCGAAACAAACGAGTTAGCTTCAAATCCATTCGAAACACAATATTTAGCGTCAAATCAATGCGAAGTAGAAGGAAGAGCTTCAAATCCATACGACACAAATTGTTTAGCTTCAAATACTTGTGATATACATGATTTAGCTTCAACTGCATTCGAAGCAAACGAGTTAGCTCCGAATCCACGCGAAACACATGATTTAGCTTCAAATCAGTGCGAAGTAGAAGGCTTAGCTTCAAATCCATGCGAATCTAATGGTTCGGATTCAAATACTTGTGAAATGCATGATTTAGCTTCAACTGCATGCGAAACAACGAGTTACCTTCAAATCCACGCGAAACACATAATTTAGCTTCAAATCAATGCGAAGTAGCAGGTTTAGCTTCAAATCCATGCGAAACACATGATTCAGCTTCAAATACTTGCGATATAAGTGATATAGTTTCAAATGCAGGCGAAACGACCGAGTTAGCTTCAAATCCATCCGATACACATGATTCAGCTGCAAATCAATGCGAAGTAGAAGGTTTAGCTTCAAATCCATGCCAAACACATGATTTAGCTTCAAATCCATAGGATGTAGAAGGTTTAGCTTCAAATCCATGCGAAACAGATTATTTAGGTGCAAATCAGTGCGAAATAGAAGGCTCAGGCTCAAAACCATGCGATTCAAATGGTTCTTCTTCAAATACTTGTGAAAGACAGGATTTAGCTTCAACTGCATGCGAAACAAACGAGTTACCTTCAAATCCACGTGAAACACATGATTTAGCTTCAAATCAATGCGATGTAGAAGACTTAGCTTCAAATCCATGCAAAACACGTGATTTAGGATCCAATCAATGCGAAGTAGAAGGCTTAGCTTCAAATCCATGCGAATGAATTGTTTAGCTGCAAATTCTTGTGATATACATGATTTAGTTTCAACTGCATGCGAAACAAACGAGTTAGCTTCAAATCCATTCGAAACACAATATTTAGCGTCAAATAAATGCGAAGTAGGAGGCAGAGCTTCAAATCCATGCGATACAAATGGTTTAATTTCAAATACTTGTGATATACATGATTTAGTTTCAACTGCATTCGAAGCAAACGAGTTAGCTCCAAATCCACGCGAAACACATGATTTAACTTCAAATCAGTGCGAAGTAGAAGGCTTAGCTTCAAATCCATGCGAATCTAATGGTTTAGCTTCAAATACATGCGATATAAATGATACAGCGTCAAATACAGGAGAAACAAACGAGTTAGCTTCAAATCCATGCAAAACACACGATTTAGCTTCAATTCAATGCCAAGTAGAAGGCTTAGCTTCAAATCCATCCGATACACATGATTCAGCTGCAAATCAATGCGAAGTAGAAGGTTTAGCTTCAAATCCATGCCAAACACATGATTTAGCTTCAAATCCATAGGATGTAGAAGGTTTAGCTTCAAATCCATGCGAAACAGATTATTTAGGTGCAAATCAGTGCGACATAGAAGGCTCAGGCTCAAAACCATGCGATTCAAATGGTTCTTCTTCAAATACTTGTGAAAGACAGGATTTAGCTTCAACTGCATGCGAAACAAACGTGCTACCTTCAAATCCACGCGAAACACATGATTTAGCTTCAAATCAATGCGATGTAGAAGGCTTAGCTTCAAATCCATGCAAAACACGTGATTTAGGATCCAATCAATGCGAAGTAGAAGGCTTAGCTTCAAATCCATGCGAATGAACTGTTTAGCTGCAAATTCTTGTGATATAAATGATTTAGTTTCAACTGCATGCGAAACAAACGAGTTAGCTTCAAATCCATTCGAAACACAATATTTAGCGTCAAATAAATGCGAAGTAGGAGGCAGAGCTTCAAATCCATGCGATACAAATGGTTTAGCTTCAAATACTTGTGATATACATGATTTAGCTTCAACTGCATTCGAAGCAAACGAGTTAGCTCCAAATCCACGCGAAACACATGATTTAACTTCAAATCAATGCCAAATAGAAGGCTTAGCTTCAAATCCATGCGAAACAAATGGTTTAGTTTCAAATACTTGCGATATAAATGATACAGCTTCAAATACAGGAGAAACAAACGGGTTAGCTTCAAATCCATGCAAAACACACGATTTAGCTTCAATTCAATGCCAAGTAGAAGGCTTAGCTTCAAATCCATGCGAATCAATTGTTTAGCTGCAAATACTTGTGATATACATGATTTAGCTTCAACTGCATGCGAAACAAACGAGTTACCTTCAAATCCTCGCGAAACACATGATTTAGCTTCAAATCAATGTGATGTAGAAGGCTTAGCTTCAAAACCATGCGAATCTCATGGTTCGGCTTCAAATACTTGTGAAATGCATGATTTAGCTTCAACTGCATGCGAAACAACGAGTTACCTTCAAATCCACGCGAAACACATAATTAAGCTTCAAATCAATGGGAAGTAGCAGGTTTAGATTCAAATCCAAGCGAAACACATGATTTAGCTTCAAATACTTTCGATATAAGTGATATAGTTTCAAATGCAGGCGAAACGAACGAGTTAGCTTCAAATCCATCCGATACACATGATTCAGCTGCAAATCAATGCGAAGTAGAAGGTTTAGCTTCAAACCCATGCCAAACACATGATTTAGCTTCAAATCCATAGGATGTAGAAGGTTTAGCTTCAAATCCCTGCGAAACACATTATTTAGGTGGAAATCAGTGCGAAATAGAAGGCTCAGGCTCAAAACCATGCGATTCAAATGGTTCATCTTCAAATACTTGTGAAAGACATGATTTAGCTTCAACTGCATGCGAAACAAACGAGTTACCTTCAAATCCATGCGAAACACAATATTTAGCGTCAAATCAATGCGAAGTAGAAGGTAGAGCATGAAATCCATGCGATACAAATGGTTTAGCTTCAAATACTTGTGATATACATGATTTAGCTTCAACTGCATTCGAAGCAAACGAGTTAGCTCCGAATCCACGCGAAACACATGATTTATCTTCAAATCAGTGCGAAGTAGAAGGCTTAGCTTCAAATCCATGCGAATGAACTGTTTAGCTGCAAATTCTTGTGATATAAATGATTTAGTTTCAACTGCATGCGAAACAAACGAGTTAGCTTCAAATCCATTCGAAACACAATATTTAGCGTCAAATAAATGCGAAGTAGGAGGCAGAGCTTCAAATCCATGCGATACAAATGGTTTAGCTTCAAATACTTGTGATATACATGATTTAGCTTCAACTGCATTCGAAGCAAACGAGTTAGCTCCAAATCCACGCGAAACACATGATTTATCTTCAAAACAGTGCGAAGTAGAAGGCTTAGCTTCAAATCCATGCGAATCTAATGGTTCGGCTTCAAATACTTGTGAAATGCATGATTTAGCTTCAACTGCATGCGAAACAACGAGTTACCTTCAAATCCATGCGAAACACATGATTTAGCTTCAAATCAATGTGATGTAGAAGGCTTAGCTTCAAAACCATGCGAATCTCATGGTTCGGCTTCAAATACTTGTGAAATGCATGATTTAGCTTCAACTGCATGCGAAACAAACGAGTTAGCTTCAAATCCATTCGAAACACAATATTTAGCGTCAAATAAATGCGAAGTAGGAGGCAGAGCTTCAAATCCATGCGATACAAATGGTTTAGCTTCAAATACTTGTGATATACATGATTTAGCTTCAACTGCATTCGAAGCAAACGAGTTAGCTCCAAATCCACGCGAAACACATGATTTAACTTCAAATCAATGCCAAATAGAAGGCTTAGCTTCAAATCCATGCGAAACAAATGGTTTAGTTTCAAATACTTGCGATATAAATGATACAGCTTCAAATACAGGAGAAACAAACGGGTTAGCTTCAAATCCATGCAAAACACACGATTTAGCTTCAATTCAATGCCAAGTAGAAGGCTTAGCTTCAAATCCATGCGAATCAATTGTTTAGCTGCAAATACTTGTGATATACATGATTTAGCTTCAACTGCATGCGAAACAAACGAGTTACCTTCAAATCCTCGCGAAACACATGATTTAGCTTCAAATCAATGTGATGTAGAAGGCTTAGCTTCAAAACCATGCGAATCTCATGGTTCGGCTTCAAATACTTGTGAAATGCATGATTTAGCTTCAACTGCATGCGAAACAACGAGTTACCTTCAAATCCACGCGAAACACATAATTAAGCTTCAAATCAATGGGAAGTAGCAGGTTTAGATTCAAATCCAAGCGAAACACATGATTTAGCTTCAAATACTTTCGATATAAGTGATATAGTTTCAAATGCAGGCGAAACGAACGAGTTAGCTTCAAATCCATCCGATACACATGATTCAGCTGCAAATCAATGCGAAGTAGAAGGTTTAGCTTCAAACCCATGCCAAACACATGATTTAGCTTCAAATCCATAGGATGTAGAAGGTTTAGCTTCAAATCCCTGCGAAACACATTATTTAGGTGGAAATCAGTGCGAAATAGAAGGCTCAGGCTCAAAACCATGCGATTCAAATGGTTCATCTTCAAATACTTGTGAAAGACATGATTTAGCTTCAACTGCATGCGAAACAAACGAGTTACCTTCAAATCCATGCGAAACACAATATTTAGCGTCAAATCAATGCGAAGTAGAAGGTAGAGCATGAAATCCATGCGATACAAATGGTTTAGCTTCAAATACTTGTGATATACATGATTTAGCTTCAACTGCATTCGAAGCAAACGAGTTAGCTCCGAATCCACGCGAAACACATGATTTATCTTCAAATCAGTGCGAAGTAGAAGGCTTAGCTTCAAATCCATGCGAATGAACTGTTTAGCTGCAAATTCTTGTGATATAAATGATTTAGTTTCAACTGCATGCGAAACAAACGAGTTAGCTTCAAATCCATTCGAAACACAATATTTAGCGTCAAATAAATGCGAAGTAGGAGGCAGAGCTTCAAATCCATGCGATACAAATGGTTTAGCTTCAAATACTTGTGATATACATGATTTAGCTTCAACTGCATTCGAAGCAAACGAGTTAGCTCCAAATCCACGCGAAACACATGATTTATCTTCAAAACAGTGCGAAGTAGAAGGCTTAGCTTCAAATCCATGCGAATCTAATGGTTCGGCTTCAAATACTTGTGAAATGCATGATTTAGCTTCAACTGCATGCGAAACAACGAGTTACCTTCAAATCCATGCGAAACACATGATTTAGCTTCAAATCAATGTGATGTAGAAGGCTTAGCTTCAAAACCATGCGAATCTCATGGTTCGGCTTCAAATACTTGTGAAATGCATGATTTAGCTTCAACTGCATGCGAAACAACGAGTTACCTTCAAATCCACGCGAAACACATAATTAAGCTTCAAATCAATGGGAAGTAGCAGGTTTAGATTCAAATCCAAGCGAAACACATGATTTAGCTTCAAATACTTTCGATATAAGTGATATAGTTTCAAATGCAGGAGAAACGAACGAGTTAGCTGCAAATCCATGCGAAACACATGATTCAGCTGCAAATCAATGCGATGTTGAAGGCTTAGATTCAAATCCATGGAAAACACGTGATTTAGGATCCAATCAATGCCAAGTAGAAACCTTAGCTTCAAATCCATGCGAAACAAATGCTTTAGCTTCAAATACTTGCGATATAAATGATATAGCTTCAAATACAGGAGAAACAAACGAGTTAGCTTTAAATCCATGCAAAACACACAATTTAGCTTCAATTCAATGCCAAGTAGAAGGCTTAGCTAAAAAATCCATGCGAATCTAATGGTTCGGATTCAAATACTTGTGAAATGCATGATTTAGCTTCAACTGCATGCGAAACAACGAGTTACCTTCAAATCCACGCGAAACACATAATTTAGCTTCAAATCAATGCGAAGTAGCAGGTTTAGCTTCAAATCCATGCGAAACACATGATTTAGCTTCAAATGCTTGCGATATAAGTGATACAGTTTCAAATGCAGGCGAAACGAACGAGTTAGCTTCAAATCCATCCGATACACATGATTCAGCTGCAAATCAATGCGAAGTAGAAGGTTTAGCTTCAAACCCATGCCAAACACATGATTTAGCTTCAAATCCATAGGATGTAGAAGGTTTAGCTTCAAATCCCTGCGAAACACATTATTTAGGTGGAAATCATTGCGAAATAGAAGGCTCAGGCTCAAAACCATGCGATTCAAATGGTTCATCTTCAAATACTTGTGAAAGACATGATTTAGCTTCAACTGCATGCGAAACAAACGAGTTACCTTCAAATCCATGCGAAACACAATATTTAGCGTCAAATCAATGCGAAGTAGAAGGTAGAGCATGAAATCCATGCGATACAAATGGTTTAGCTTCAAATACTTGTGATATACATGATTTAGCTTCAACTGCATTCGAAGCAAACGAGTTAGCTCCAAATCCACGCGAAACACATGATTTATCTTCAAAACAGTGCGAAGTAGAAGGCTTAGCTTCAAATCCATGCGAATCTAATGGTTCGGCTTCAAATACTTGTGAAATGCATGATTTAGCTTCAACTGCATGCGAAACAACGAGTTACCTTCAAATCCATGCGAAACACATGATTTAGCTTCAAATCAATGTGATGTAGAAGGCTTAGCTTCAAAACCATGCGAATCTCATGGTTCGGCTTCAAATACTTGTGAAATGCATGATTTAGCTTCAACTGCATGCGAAACAACGAGTTACCTTCAAATCCACGCGAAACACATAATTAAGCTTCAAATCAATGGGAAGTAGCAGGTTTAGATTCAAATCCAAGCGAAACACATGATTTAGCTTCAAATACTTTCGATATAAGTGATATAGTTTCAAATGCAGGAGAAACGAACGAGTTAGCTGCAAATCCATGCGAAACACATGATTCAGCTGCAAATCAATGCGATGTTGAAGGCTTAGATTCAAATCCATGGAAAACACGTGATTTAGGATCCAATCAATGCCAAGTAGAAACCTTAGCTTCAAATCCATGCGAAACAAATGCTTTAGCTTCAAATACTTGCGATATAAATGATATAGCTTCAAATACAGGAGAAACAAACGAGTTAGCTTTAAATCCATGCAAAACACACAATTTAGCTTCAATTCAATGCCAAGTAGAAGGCTTAGCTAAAAAATCCATGCGAATCTAATGGTTCGGATTCAAATACTTGTGAAATGCATGATTTAGCTTCAACTGCATGCGAAACAACGAGTTACCTTCAAATCCACGCGAAACACATAATTTAGCTTCAAATCAATGCGAAGTAGCAGGTTTAGCTTCAAATCCATGCGAAACACATGATTTAGCTTCAAATGCTTGCGATATAAGTGATACAGTTTCAAATGCAGGCGAAACGAACGAGTTAGCTTCAAATCCATCCGATACACATGATTCAGCTGCAAATCAATGCGAAGTAGAAGGTTTAGCTTCAAACCCATGCCAAACACATGATTTAGCTTCAAATCCATAGGATGTAGAAGGTTTAGCTTCAAATCCCTGCGAAACACATTATTTAGGTGGAAATCATTGCGAAATAGAAGGCTCAGGCTCAAAACCATGCGATTCAAATGGTTCATCTTCAAATACTTGTGAAAGACATGATTTAGCTTCAACTGCATGCGAAACAAACGAGTTACCTTCAAATCCATGCGAAACACAATATTTAGCGTCAAATCAATGCGAAGTAGAAGGTAGAGCATGAAATCCATGCGATACAAATGGTTTAGCTTCAAATACTTGTGATATACATGATTTAGCTTCAACTGCATTCGAAGCAAACGAGTTAGCTCCGAATCCACGCGAAACACATGATTTATCTTCAAATCAGTGCGAAGTAGAAGGCTTAGCTTCAAATCCATGCGAAACTAATGCTTTAGCTTCAAATACTTGCGATATAAATGATATAGATTCAAATACAGGAGAAACAAACGAGTTAGCTACAAATCCATGCAAAACACACGATTTAGCTTCAATTCAATGCCAAGTAGAAGGCTTAGCTTCAAATCCATGCGAAACAAATGGTTTAGCTTCAAATACTTGCGATATAAATGATACAGCTTCAAATACAGGAGAAACAAACGAGTTACCTTCAAACCCATGCAAAACACACGATTTAGTTTCAAATACTTGCGATATAAGTTATATGGTTTCAAATGCAGGCGAAACGAACGAGTTAGCTTCAAATCCATCCGATTCACATGATTCAGCTGCAAATCAATGCGAAGTAGAAGGTTTAGCTTCAAACCCATGCAAAAAAACATGATTTAGCTTCAAATCCATGGGATGTAGAAGGTTTAGCTTCAAATCCATGCGAATCACATTATTTAGGAGGAAATCAGTGCGAAGTAGATGCCTCAGGTTCAAAGCCATGCGATTCAAATGGTTCATCTTCAAATACTTGTGAAAGACATGATTTAGCTTCAACTGCATGCGAAACAAACGAGTTACCTTCAAATCCTCGCGAAACACATGATTTTGCTTCAAATCAATGTGATGTAGAAGGCTTATATTCAAATCCATGCAAAACACGTGATTTAGGATCCAATCAATGCGAAGTAGAAGGCTTAGATTCAAATCCATGCGAAACAAATGGTTTAGTTTCAAATACTTGCGATATAAATGATACAGCGTCAAATACAGGAGAAACAAACGAGTTAGCTTCAAATCCATGCAAAACACACGATTTAGCTTCAATTCAATGCCAAGTAGAAGGCTTAGCTTGAAATCCATGCGAATCAATTGTTTAGCTGCAAATACTTGCGATATAAATGATACAGCTTCAAATACAGGAGAAACGAACGAGTTACCTTCAAATCCATGCAAAACACACGATTTAGCTTCAATTCAATGCCAAGTAGAAGGCAGAGCATCAAATCCATGCGTAAAAAATGGTTTAGCTTCAATTACTTGCGATATAAATGATACAGCTTCAAATACAGGAGAAACAAACGAGTTAGCTTCAAATCCATGCAAAATACACGATTTAGCTTCAATTCAATGCCAAATAGAAGGCTTAGCTTCAAATCCATGCGAAACAAATGGTTTAGTTTCAAATACTTGCGATATAAATGATACAGCTTCAAATACAGGAGAAACAAACGGGTTAGCTTCAAATCCATGCAAAACACACGATTTAGCTTCAATTCAATGCCAAGTAGAAGGCTTAGCTTCAAATCCATGCGAATCAATTGTTTAGCTGCAAATACTTGTGATAAACATGATTTAGCTTCAACTGCATGCGAAACAAACGAGTTAACTTCAAATCCAAGGGAAACACAATATTTAGCTTCAATTTAATGCAAAGTAGAAGGCTCAGCTTCAAATCCATGCGAATCAAATGGTTTAGCTTCAAATCAGTGCGAAGTAGAAGGCTTAGCTTCAAATCAAATCGAAACAGATTATTTAGCTTCATATGCAGGCGAAACGAACGAGTTAGCTTCAACTCCACGCGATACACATGGTTTAGCTGCAAATCAATGCGACGTAGTAGGTTTAGCTTCAAATCCATGAAAAACAAACGATTTAGCATCAGATACTTGCGATATAACTGATATAGCTCCAAATGCAGACGAATCCAACGAGTTAGCTGCAAAATCCATGCGATACACATGATTTAGCTTCAAATCAATGCGAAGTAGAAGGATTAGCCTCAAATCCATGCGAAACGAATGATTTAGCGTCAAATACTTCCGAATATAAGGGATACAGCTTCAAATGTATGCGAAACAAACGAGTTAGCTTCAAATACTTGCGATATAAATGATATAGATTCAAATACAGGAGAAACAATCGAGTTAGCTTCAAATCCATGCAAAACACACGATTTAGCTTCAATTCAATGCCAAGTAGATGGCTTAGCTTCAAATCCATGCGAATCAATTGTTTAGCTGCAAATTCTTGTGATATACATGATTTAGTTTCAACTGCATGCGAAACAAACGAGTTAGCTTCAAATCCATGCGAAACACAATATTTAGCGTCAAATCAATGCGAAGTAGAAGGCAGAGCTTCAAATCCATGCGATACAAATGGTTTAGCTTCAAATACTTGTGACATACATGATTTAGCTTCAACTGCATTCGAAGCAAACGAGTTAGCTCCGAATCCACGCGAAACACATGATTTAGCTTCAAATCAGTGCGAAGTAGAAGGCTTAGCTTCAAATCCATGCGAATCTAATGGTTCGGATTCAAATACTTGTGAAATGCATGATTTAGCTTCAACTGCATGCGAAACAACGAGTTACCTTCAAATCCACGCGAAACACATAATTTAGCTTCAAATCAATGCGAAGTAGCAGGTTTAACTTCAAATCCATGCGAAACACATGATTTAGCTTCAAATACTTGCGATATAAGTGATATAGTTTCAAATGCAGGCGAAACGACCGAGTTAGCGTCAAATCCATCCGATACACATGATTCAGCTGCAAATCAATGCGAAGTAGAAGGTTTAGCTTCAAATCCATGCCAAACACATGATTTAGCTTCAAATCCATAGGATGTAGAAGGTTTAGCTTCAAATCCATGCGAAACAGATTATTTAGGTGCAAATCAGTGCGACATAGAAGGCTCAGGCTCAAAACCATGCGATTCAGATGGTTCTTCTTCAAATACTTGTGAAAGACAGGATTTAGCTTCAACTGCATGCGAAACAAACGAGTTACCTTCAAATCCACGCGAAACACATGATTTAGCTTCAAATCAATGCGATGTAGAAGGCTTAGCTTCAAATCCATGCAAAACACGTGATTTAGGATCCAATCAATGCGAAGTAGAAGGCTTAGCTTCAAATCCATGCGAATGAACTGTTTAGCTGCAAATTCTTGTGATATACATGATTTAGTTTCAACTGCATGCGAAACAAACGAGTTAGCTTCAAATCCATTCGAAACACAATATTTAGCGTCAAATAAATGCGAAGTAGGAGGCAGAGCTTCAAATCCATGCGATACAAATGGTTTAGCTTCAAATACTTGTGATATACATGATTTAGCTTCAACTGCATTCGAAGCAAACGAGTTAGCTCCAAATCCACGCGAAACACATGATTTATCTTCAAAACAGTGCGAAGTAGAAGGCTTAGCTTCAAATCCATGCGAATCTAATGGTTCGGCTTCAAATACTTGTGAAATGCATGATTTAGCTTCAACTGCATGCGAAACAACGAGATACCTTCAAATCCACGCGAAACACATAATTTAGCTTCAAATCAATGGGAAGTAGCAGGTTTAGCTTCAAATCCATGCGACACAAATGATTGAGCTTCCTACACTTGGGATATAGGTGATATAGCTTCAACTGCATGCGAAGCAAGTGAGTTACATTCAAATCCAAGCGAAACACATGATTTAGCTTCAAATACTTTCGATATAAGTGATATAGTTTCAAATGCAGGAGAAACGAACGAGTTAGCTTCAAATCCATGCGAAACACATGATTCAGCTGCAAATCAATGCGATGTAGAAGGCTTAGCTTCAAATCCATGCAAAACACGTGATTTAGGATCCAATCAATGCGAACTAGAAGGCTTAGCTTCAAATCCATGCGAAACAAATGATTGAGCTTCAAATACTTGCGATATAATTGATATAGTTTCAAATGCAGGCGAAACGAACGAGTTAGCTGCAAATCGATGCGAAACACATGATTCAGCTGCAAATCAATGCGATGTAGAAGGTTTTTGCTTCAAAGCCATGCCAAACACATGATTTAGCTTCAAATCCATGGGATGTAGAAGGTTTAGCTTCAAATCCATGCGAAACACATTATTTAGGTGCAAATCAGTGCGAAGTAGAAGGCTCAAGATCAAAGCCATGCGATTCAAATGGTTCATCTTCAAATACTTGTGTAAGACATGATTTAGCTTCAACTGCATGCGAAACAAACGAGTTACCTTCAAATCCACGCGAAACACATAGTTTAGCTTCAAATCAATGGGAAGTAGCAGGTTTAGCTTCAAATCCATGCGAAACAAATGGTTTAGCTTCAAATACTTGCGATATAAATGATACAGCATCAAATACAGGAGAAACAAACGGGTTAGCTTCAAATCCATGCAAAACACACGATTTAGCTTCAATTCAAAGCCAAGTAGAAGGCTTCGCTTCAATTCCATGCGAATCAATTGTTTAGCTGCAAATACTTGTGATATACATGATTTAGCTTCAACTGCATTCGAAGCAAACGAGTTAGCTCCGAAGCCACACGAAACACATGATTTATCTTCAAATCAGTGCGAAGTAGAAGGCTTAGCTTCAAATCCATGCGAAACTAATGGTTCGGCTTCTAATACTTGTGAAATGCATGATTTAGCTTCAACTGCATGCGAAACAAGCGAGTTACCTTCAAATCCTCTCGAAACACATGATTCAACTGCAAATCAATGCGATGTAGTAGGCTTAGATTCAAATCCATGCAAAACACGTGATTTAGGATCCAATCAATGCGAAGTAGAAGGCTTAGCTTCAAATCCATGCGAAACAAATGCTTTAGCTTCAAATACTTGCGATATAAATGATATAGATTCAAATACAGGAGAAACAAACGAGTTAGCTACAAATCCATGCAAAACACACGATTTAGCTTCAATTCAATGCCAAGTAGAAGGCTTAGCTTCAAATCCATGCGAAACAAATGGTTTAGCTTCAAATACTTGCGATATAAATGATACAGCTTCAAATACAGGAGAAACAAACGAGTTACCTTCAAATCCATGCAAAACACACGATTTAGTTTCAAATACTTGCGATATAAGTGATATGGTTTCAAATGCAGGCGAAACGAACGAGTTAGCTTCAAATCCATCCGATACACATGATTCAGCTGCAAATCAATGCGAAGTAGAAGGTTTAGCTTCAAACCCATGCAAAAAAACATGATTTAGCTTCAAATCCATGGGATGTAGAAGGTTTAGCTTCAAATCCATGCGAATCACATTATTTAGGTGGAAATGAGTGCGAAGTAGATGCCTCAGGTTCAAAGCTATGCGATTCAAATGGTTCATCTTCAAATACTTGTGAAAGACATGATTTAGCTTCAACTGCATGCGAAACAAACGAGTTACCTTCAAATCCTCGCGAAACACATGATTTAGCTTCAAATACTTGCGATATAAGTGATATAGTTTCAAATGCAGGCGAAACGACCGAGTTAGCTTCAAATCCATCCGATACACATGATTCAGCTGCAAATCAATGCGAAGTAGAAGGTTTAGCTTCAAATCCATGCCAAACACATGATTTAGCTTCAAATCCATAGGATGTAGAAGGTTTAGCTTCAAATCCATGCGAAACAGATTATTTAGGTGCAAATCAGTGCGAAATAGAAGGCTCAGGCTCAAAACCATGCGATTCAAATGGTTCTTCTTCAAATACTTGTGAAAGACAGGATTTAGCTTCAACTGCATGCGAAACAAACGAGTTACCTTCAAATCCACGTGAAACACATGATTTAGCTTCAAATCAATGCGATGTAGAAGACTTAGCTTCAAATCCATGCAAAACACGTGATTTAGGATCCAATCAATGCGAAGTAGAAGGCTTAGCTTCAAATCCATGCGAATGAATTGTTTAGCTGCAAATTCTTGTGATATACATGATTTAGTTTCAACTGAATGCGAAACAAACGAGTTAGCTTCAAATCCATTCGAAACACAATATTTAGCGTCAAATAAATGCGAAGTAGGAGGCAGAGCTTCAAATCCATGCGATACAAATGGTTTAATTTCAAATACTTGTGATATACATGATTTAGTTTCAACTGCATTCGAAGCAAACGAGTTAGCTCCAAATCCACGCGAAACACATGATTTAACTTCAAATCAGTGCGAAGTAGAAGGCTTAGCTTCAAATCCATGCGAATCTAATGGTTTAGCTTCAAATACATGCGATATAAATGATACAGCGTCAAATACAGGAGAAACAAACGAGTTAGCTTCAAATCCATGCAAAACACACGATTTAGCTTCAATTCAATGCCAAGTAGAAGGCTTAGCTTCAAATCCATCCGATACACATGATTCAGCTGCAAATCAATGCGAAGTAGAAGGTTTAGCTTCAAATCCATGCCAAACACATGATTTAGCTTCAAATCCATAGGATGTAGAAGGTTTAGCTTCAAATCCATGCGAAACAGATTATTTAGGTGCAAATCAGCGCGACATAGAAGGCTCAGGCTCAAAACCATGCGATTCAAATGGTTCTTCTTCAAATACTTGTGAAAGACAGGATTTAGCTTCAACTGCATGCCAAACAAACGAGTTACCTTCAAATCCACGCGAAACACATGATTTAGCTTCAAATCAATGCGATGTAGAAGGCTTAGCTTCAAATCCATGCAAAACACGTGATTTAGGATCCAATCAATGCGAAGTAGAAGGCTTAGCTTCAAATCCATGCGAATGAACTGTTTAGCTGCAAATTCTTGTGATATACATGATTTAGTTTCAACTGCATGCGAAACAAACGAGTTAGCTTCAAATCCATTCGAAACACAATATTTAGCGTCAAATAAATGCGAAGTAGGAGGCAGAGCTTCAAATCCATGCGATACAAATGGTTTAGCTTCAAATACTTGCGATATAAATGATACAGCTTCAAATACAGGAGAAACAAACGAGTTACCTTCAAACCCATGCAAAACACACGATTTAGTTTCAAATACTTGCGATATAAGTTATATGGTTTCAAATGCAGGCGAAACGAACGAGTTAGCTTCAAATCCATCCGATACACATGATTCAGCTGCAAATCAATGCGAAGTAGAAGGTTTAGCTTCAAACCCATGCAAAAAAACATGATTTAGCTTCAAATCCATGGGATGTAGAAGGTTTAGCTTCAAATCCATGCGAATCACATTATTTAGGAGGAAATCAGTGCGAAATAGAAGGCTCAGGCTCAAAACCATGCGATTCAAATGGTTCTTCTTCAAATACTTGTGAAAGACAGGATTTAGCTTCAACTGCATGCGAAACAAACGAGTTACCTTCAAATCCACGTGAAACACATGATTTAGCTTCAAATCAATGCGATGTAGAAGACTTAGCTTCAAATCCATGCAAAACACGTGATTTAGGATCCAATCAATGCGAAGTAGAAGGCTTAGCTTCAAATCCATGCGAATGAATTGTTTAGCTGCAAATTCTTGTGATATACATGATTTAGTTTCAACTGCATGCGAAACAAACGAGTTAGCTTCAAATCCATTCGAAACACAATATTTAGCGTCAAATAAATGCGAAGTAGGAGGCAGAGCTTCAAATCCATGCGATACAAATGGTTTAATTTCAAATACTTGTGATATACATGATTTAGTTTCAACTGCATTCGAAGCAAACGAGTTAGCTCCAAATCCACGCGAAACACATGATTTAACTTCAAATCAGTGCGAAGTAGAAGGCTTAGCTTCAAATCCATGCGAATCTAATGGTTTAGCTTCAAATACATGCGATATAAATGATACAGCGTCAAATACAGGAGAAACAAACGAGTTAGCTTCAAATCCATGCAAAACACACGATTTAGCTTCAATTCAATGCCAAGTAGAAGGCTTAGCTTCAAATCCATCCGATACACATGATTCAGCTGCAAATCAATGCGAAGTAGAAGGTTTAGCTTCAAATCCATGCCAAACACATGATTTAGCTTCAAATCCATAGGATGTAGAAGGTTTAGCTTCAAATCCATGCGAAACAGATTATTTAGGTGCAAATCAGTGCGACATAGAAGGCTCAGGCTCAAAACCATGCGATTCAAATGGTTCTTCTTCAAATACTTGTGAAAGACAGGATTTAGCTTCAACTGCATGCGAAACAAACGTGCTACCTTCAAATCCACGCGAAACACATGATTTAACTTCAAATCAATGCCAAATAGAAGGCTTAGCTTCAAATCCATGCGAAACAAATGGTTTAGTTTCAAATACTTGCGATATAAATGATACAGCTTCAAATACAGGAGAAACAAACGGGTTAGCTTCAAATCCATGCAAAACACACGATTTAGCTTCAATTCAATGCCAAGTAGAAGGCTTAGCTTCAAATCCATGCGAATCAATTGTTTAGCTGCAAATACTTGTGATATACATGATTTAGCTTCAACTGCATGCGAAACAAACGAGTTACCTTCAAATCCTCGCGAAACACATGATTTAGCTTCAAATCAATGTGATGTAGAAGGCTTAGCTTCAAAACCATGCGAATCTCATGGTTCGGCTTCAAATACTTGTGAAATGCATGATTTAGCTTCAACTGCATGCGAAACAACGAGTTACCTTCAAATCCACGCGAAACACATAATTAAGCTTCAAATCAATGGGAAGTAGCAGGTTTAGATTCAAATCCAAGCGAAACACATGATTTAGCTTCAAATACTTTCGATATAAGTGATATAGTTTCAAATGCAGGCGAAACGAACGAGTTAGCTTCAAATCCATCCGATACACATGATTCAGCTGCAAATCAATGCGAAGTAGAAGGTTTAGCTTCAAACCCATGCCAAACACATGATTTAGCTTCAAATCCATAGGATGTAGAAGGTTTAGCTTCAAATCCCTGCGAAACACATTATTTAGGTGGAAATCAGTGCGAAATAGAAGGCTCAGGCTCAAAACCATGCGATTCAAATGGTTCATCTTCAAATACTTGTGAAAGACATGATTTAGCTTCAACTGCATGCGAAACAAACGAGTTACCTTCAAATCCATGCGAAACACAATATTTAGCGTCAAATAAATGCGAAGTAGGAGGCAGAGCTTCAAATCCATGCGATACAAATGGTTTAGCTTCAAATACTTGTGATATACATGATTTAGCTTCAACTGCATTCGAAGCAAACGAGTTAGCTCCAAATCCACGCGAAACACATGATTTATCTTCAAAACAGTGCGAAGTAGAAGGCTTAGCTTCAAATCCATGCGAATCTAATGGTTCGGCTTCAAATACTTGTGAAATGCATGATTTAGCTTCAACTGCATGCGAAACAACGAGTTACCTTCAAATCCATGCGAAACACATGATTTAGCTTCAAATCAATGTGATGTAGAAGGCTTAGCTTCAAAACCATGCGAATCTCATGGTTCGGCTTCAAATACTTGTGAAATGCATGATTTAGCTTCAACTGCATGCGAAACAACGAGTTACCTTCAAATCCACGCGAAACACATAATTAAGCTTCAAATCAATGGGAAGTAGCAGGTTTAGATTCAAATCCAAGCGAAACACATGATTTAGCTTCAAATACTTTCGATATAAGTGATATAGTTTCAAATGCAGGAGAAACGAACGAGTTAGCTGCAAATCCATGCGAAACACATGATTCAGCTGCAAATCAATGCGATGTTGAAGGCTTAGATTCAAATCCATGGAAAACACGTGATTTAGGATCCAATCAATGCCAAGTAGAAACCTTAGCTTCAAATCCATGCGAAACAAATGCTTTAGCTTCAAATACTTGCGATATAAATGATATAGCTTCAAATACAGGAGAAACAAACGAGTTAGCTTTAAATCCATGCAAAACACACAATTTAGCTTCAATTCAATGCCAAGTAGAAGGCTTAGCTAAAAAATCCATGCGAATCTAATGGTTCGGATTCAAATACTTGTGAAATGCATGATTTAGCTTCAACTGCATGCGAAACAACGAGTTACCTTCAAATCCACGCGAAACACATAATTTAGCTTCAAATCAATGCGATGTAGAAGACTTAGCTTCAAATCCATGCAAAATACGTGATTTAGGATCCAATCAATGCGAAGTAGAAGGCTTAGCTTCAAATCCATGCGAATGAATTGTTTAGCTGCAAATTCTTGTGATATACATGATTTAGTTTCAACTGCATGCGAAACAAATGAGTTAGCTTCAAATCCATTCGAAACACAATATTTAGCGTCAAATAAATGCGAAGTAGGAGGCAGAGCTTCAAATCCATGCGATACAAATGGTTTAATTTCAAATACTTGTGAAATGCATGATTTAGCTTCAACTGCATGCGAAACAACGAGTTACCTTCAAATCCACGCGAAACACATAATTTAGCTTCAAATCAATGCGAAGTAGCAGGTTTAGCTTCAAATCCATGCGAAACACATGATTTAGCTTCAAATACTTGCGATATAAGTGATATAGTTTCAAATGCAGGCGAAACGACCGAGTTAGCTTCAAATCCATCCGATACACATGATTCAGCTGCAAATCAATGCGAAGTAGAAGGTTTAGCTTCAAATCCATGCCAAAAACATGATTTAGCTTCAAATCCATAGGATGTAGAAGGTTTAGCTTCAAATCCATGCGAAACAGATTATTCAGGTGCAAATCAGTGCGAAATAGAAGGCTCAGGCTCAAAACCATGCGATTCAAATGGTTCTTCTTCAAATACTTGTGAAAGACAGGATTTAGCTTCAACTGCATGCGAAACAAACGAGTTACCTTCAAATCCACGTGAAACACATGATTTAGCTTCAAATCAATGCGATGTAGAAGGCTTAGCTTCAAATCCATGCAAAACACGTGATTTAGGATCCAATCAATGCGAAGTAGAAGGCTTAGCTTCAAATCCATGCGAATGAATTGTTTAGCTGCAAATTCTTGTGATATACATGATTTAGTTTCAACTGCATGCGAAACAAACGAGTTAGCTTCAAATCCATTCGAAACACAATATTTAGCGTCAAATAAATGCGAAGTAGGAGGCAGAGCTTCAAATCCATGGGATACAAATGGTTTAATTTCAAATACTTGTGATATACATGATTTAGTTTCAACTGCATGCGAAACAAACGAGTTAGCTTCAAATCCATGCGAAACACAATATTTAGCGTCAAATCAATGCGAAGTAGAAGGCAGAGCATCAAATCCATGCGTAAAAAATGGTTTAGCTTCAAATACTTGCGATATAAATGATACAGCTTCAAATGCAGGAGAAACGAACGAGTTAGCTTCAAATCCATGCGAAACACATGATTCAGCTGCAAATCAATGCGAAGTAGAAGGCTTAGCTTCAAATCCATGCGAAACAAATGGTTTAGCTTCAAATACTTGCGATATAAATGATACAGCGTCAAATACAGGAGAAACAAACGAGTTAGCTTCAAATCCATGCAAAACACACGATTTAGCTTCAATTCAATGCCAAGTAGAAGGCTTAGCTTCAAATCCATCCGAATCAATTGTTTAGCTGCAAATTCTTGTGATATACATGATTTAGTTTCAACTGCATGCGAAACAAACGAGTTAGCTTCAAATCCATTCGAAACACAATATTTAGCGTCAAATCAATGCGAAGTAGAAGGAAGAGCTTCAAATCCATGCGATACAAATTGTTTAGCTTCAAATACTTGTGATATACATGATTTAGCTTCAACTGCATTCGAAGCAAACGAGTTAGCTCCGAATCCACGCGAAACACATGATTTAGCTTCAAATCAGTGCGAAGTAGAAGGCTTAGCTTCAAATCCATGCGAATCTAATGGTTCGGATTCAAATACTTGTGAAATGCATGATTTAGCTTCAACTGCATGCGAAACAACGAGTTACCTTCAAATCCACGCGAAACACATGATTCAACTGCAAATCAATGCGATGTAGTAGGCTTAGATTCAAATCCATGCTAAACACGTGATTTAGGATCCAATCAGTGCGAAGTAGAAGGCTTAGCTTCAAATCCATGCGAAACAAATTCTTTAGCTTCAAATACTTCCGATATAAATGATATAGATTCAAATACAGGAGAAACAAACGAGTTAGCTTCAAATCCATGCAAAACACTCGATTTAGCTTCAATTCAATACCAAGTAGAAGGCTTAGCTTCAAATCCATGCGAATCAATTGTTTAGCTGCAAATACTTGCGATATAAATGATATAGTTTCAAATGCCGGAGAAACGAACGAGTTAGCTTCAAATCCATGCGAAACACATGATTCAGCTGCAAATCAATGCGATGTAGAAGGCTTAGATTCAAATCCATGCAAAACACGTGATTTAGGATCCAATCCATGCCAAGTAGAAGCCTTAGCTTCAAATCCATGCGAAACAAATGCTTTAGCTTCAAATACTTGCGATATAAATGATATAGCTTCAAATACAGGAGAAACAAACGAGTTAGCTTTAAATCCATGCAAAACACACAATTTAGCTTCAATTCAATGCCAAGTAGAAGGCTTAGCTAAAAAATCCATGCGAATCAATTGTTTAGCTGCAAATACTTGTGATATACATGATTTAGTTTCAACTGCATGCGAAACAAACGAGTTAGCTTCAAATCCATTCGAAACACAATATTTAGCGTCAAATCAATGCGAAGTAGAAGGCAGAGCTTCAAATCCATACGATACAAATGGTTTAGCTTCAAATACTTGTGATATACATGATTTAGCTTCAACTGCATTCGAAGCAAACGAGTTAGCTCCGAATCGACGCGAAACACATAATTTAGCTTCAAATCAATGCGAAGTAGCAGGTTTAACTTCAAATCCATGGCAAACACATGATTTAGCTTCAAATCCATAGGATGTAGAAGGTTTAGCTTCAAATCCATGCGAAACACATTATATTGGTGCAAATCAGTGCGAAGTAGAAGGCTCAGGTTCAAAGCCATGCGATTCAAATGGTTCATCCTCAAATACTTGTGAAAGACATGATTTAGCTTCAACTGCATGCGAAACAAGCGAGTTACCTTCAAATCCACGCGAAACACATGATTCAACTGCAAATCAATGCGATGTAGTAGGCATAGATTCAAATCCATGCAAAACACGTGATTTAGGATCCAATCAATGCGAAGTAGAAGGCTTAGCTTCAAATCCATGCGAATGAATTGTTTAGCTGCAAATTCTTGTGATATACATGATTTAGTTTCAACTGCATGCGAAACAAACGAGTTAGCTTCAAATCCATGCAAAACACACGATTTAGCTTCAATTCAATGCCAAGTAGAAGGCTTAGCTTCAAATCCATGCGAATCAATTGTTTAGCTGCAAATACTTGTGATGTACATGATTTAGCTTCAACTGCATGCGAAACAAACGAGTTAGCTTCAAAGCGATGCGAAACACAATATTTAGCGTCAAATCAATGCGAAGTAGAAGGCAGAGCTTCAAATCCATGCGATACAAATGGTTTAGCTTCAAATACTTGTGGTATACATGATTTAGATTCAACTGCATTCGAAGCAAACGAGTTAGCTCCGAATCCACTCGAAACACATGATTTAGCTTCAAATCAGTGCGAAGTAGAAGGCGAAACACAATAGTTAGCGTCAAATCAATGCGAAGTAGAATGCAGAGCTTCAAATCCATGCGATACAAATGGTTTAATTTCAAATACTTGTGATATACATGATTTAGTTTCAACTGCATTCGAAGCAAACGAGTTAGCTCCAAATCCACGCGAAACACACGATTTAGCTTCAATTCAATGCCAAGTAGAAGGCGAAACACAATAGTTAGCGTCAAATCAATGCGAAGTAGAATGCAGAGCATCAAATCCATGCGTAAAAAATGGTTTAGCTTCAAATACTTGCTATATAAATGATACAGCTTCAAATGCAGGAGAAACGAACGAGTTAGCTTCAAATCCATGCGAAACACATGATTCAGCTGCAAATCAATGCGAAGTAGAAGGCTTAGCTTCAATTCCATGCGAAACAAATGGTTTAGCTTCAAATACTTGCGATATAAATGATATAGATTCAAATACAGGAGAAACAAACGAGTTAGCTTCAAATCCATGCAAAACACACGATTTAGCTTCAATTCAATGCCAAGTAGAAGGCTTAGCTTCAAATCCATGCGAATCAATTGTTTAGCTGCAAATACTTGTGATGTACATGATTTAGCTTCAACTGCATGCGAAACAAACGAGTTAGCTTCAAAGCGATGCGAAACACAATATTTAGCGTCAAATCAATGCGAAGTAGAAGGCAGAGCTTCAAATCCATGCGATACAAATGGTTTAGCTTCAAATACTTGTGGTATACATGATTTAGCTTCAACTGCATTCGAAGCAAACGAGTTAGCTCCGAATCCACTCGAAACACATGATTTAGCTTCAAATCAGTGCGAAGTAGAAGGCAGAGCTTCAAATCCATGCGATACAAATGGTTTAGCTTCATATACTCGTGATATACATGATTTAGCTTCAACTGCATTCGAAGCAAACGAGTTAGCTCCGAATCCACGCGAAACACATAATTTAGCTTCAAATCAATGGGAAGTAGCAGGTTTAGCTTCAAATCCATGGCAAACACATGATTTAGCTTCAAATCCATGGGATGTAGAAGGTTTAGCTTCAAATCCATGCGAAACACATTATATTGGTGCAAATCAGTGCGAAGTAGAAGGCTCAGGTTAAAAGCCATGCGATTCAAATGGTTCATCTTCAAATACTTGTGAAAGACATGATTTAGCTTCAACTGCATGCGAAACAAGCGAGTTACCTTCAAATCCACTCGAAACACATGATTCAACTGCAAATCATGCGATGTAGTAGGCTTAGATTCAAATCCATGCAAAACACGTGATTTAGGATCCAATCAATGCGAAGTAGAAGGCTTAGCTTCAAATCCATGCGAAACAAATGCTTTAGCTTCAAATACTTGCGATATAAATGATATAGCTTCAAATACAGGAGAAACAAACGAGTTAGCTTCAAATCCATTCGAAACACAATATTTAGCGTCAAATCAATGCGATGTAGAAGGCAGAGCTTCAAATCCATGCGATACAAATGGTTTAGCTTCATATACTCGTGATATACATGATTCAGCTTCAACTGCATTCGAAGCAAACGAGTTAGCTCCGAATCCACGCGAAACACATAATTTAGCTTCAAATCAATGGGAAGTAGCAGGTTTAGCTTCAAATCCATGGCAAACACATGATTTAGCTTCAAATCCATGGGATGTAGAAGGTTTAGCTTCAAATCCATGCGAAACACATTATATTGGTGCAAATCAGTGCGAAGTAGAAGGCTCAGGTTAAAAGCCATGCGATTCAAATGGTTCATCTTCAAATACTTGTGAAAGACATGATTTAGCTTCAACTGCATGCGAAACAAGCGAGTTACCTTCAAATCCACTCGAAACACATGATTCAACTGCAAATCAATGCGATGTAGTAGGCTTAGATTCAAATCCATGCAAAACACGTGATTTAGGATCCAATCAATGCGAAGTAGAAGGCTTAGCTTCAAATCCATGCGAAACAAATGCTTTAGCTTCAAATACTTGCGATATAAATGATATAGCTTCAAATACAGGAGAAACAAACGAGTTAGCTTCAAATCCATCCGATACACATGATTCAGCTGCAAATCAATGCGAAGTAGAAGGTTTAGCTTCAAATCCATGCGAAACAGATTATTTAGGTGCAAATCAGTGCGAAATAGAACGCTCAGGCTCAAAACCATGCGATTCAAATGGTTCTTCTTCAAATACTTGTGAAAGACAGGATTTAGCTTCAACTGCATGCGAAACAAACGAGTTACCTTCAAATCCACGCGAAACACATGATTTAGCTTCAAATCAATGCGATGTAGAAGGCTTAGCTTCAAATCCATGCAAAACACGTGATTTAGGATCCAATCAATGCGAACTAGAAGGCTTAGCTTCAAATCCATGCGTAAAAAATGGTTTAGCTTCAAATACTTGCGATATAAATGATACAGCTTCAAATACAGGAGAAACAAACGAGTTAGCTTCAAATCCATGCAAAATACACGATTCAGCTTCAATTCAATGCCAAATAGAAGGCTTAGCTTCAAATCCATGCGAAACAAATGGTTTAGTTTCAAATACTTGCGATATAAATGATACAGCTTCAAATACAGGAGAAACAAACGGGTTAGCTTCAAATCCATGCAAAACACACGATTTAGCTTCAATTCAATGCCAAGTAGAAGGCTTAGCTTCAAATCCATGCGAATCAATTGTTTAGCTGCAAATACTTGTGATATACATTATTTAGCTTCAACTGCATGCGAAACAAACGAGTTACCTTCAAATCCTCGCGAAACACATGATTTAGCTTCAAATCAATGTGATGTAGAAGGCTTAGCTTCAAAACCATGCGAATCTAATGGTTCGGCTTCAAATACTTGTGAAATGCATGATTTAGCTTCAACTGCATGCGAAACAACGAGTTACCTTCAAATCCACGAGAAACACATAATTAAGCATCAAATCAATGGGAAGTAGCAGGTTTAGCTTCAAATCCATGCGAAACAAATGCTTTAGCTTCAAATACTTGCGATATAAATGATATAGCTTCAAATACAGGAGAAACAAACGAGTTAGCTTCAAATCCATGCAAAACACATGATTTAGCTTCAAATAAATGCGAAGTAGAAGGCTTGGCTTTAAATCAATGCGAAACAAATGGATTCGCTTCAAATAATTGCAATATAAATGAAATAGCTTCAAATGCAGGCGAACCAAACGAGTTAGCTTCAAATCCATGTAGAATACATGATTTAGCTTCCAATCAAGGCGAAGTAGAAGTCTTAGCTTCAAATCCATGCGAAACAAATGGTTTAGCTTCAAATACTTGTGATATACATGATTTGGCTTCAACTGCATTCGAAGCAAACGAGTTAGCTCCGAATCCACGCGAAACACATTATTTAGCTTCAAAACAATGCGAATTAGAAGGCTTAGCTTCAAATCCATGCGAAACGAATGATTTAGCTTCAAATACTTGCGAATATAAGGGATACAGCTTCAAATGCATGCGAAACAAACGAGAAAGCTTCAAATACTTGCGATATAAATGAAACAGCTTCAAAAGCAGACAAAAAACACGAGTTAGCTTCACATCCGTGCGAAACAAATGATTTACATTCAAATACTTGCGATATAAATGATATAGCTTCTAATGCAGACGAATCAAACGAGTTAGCTTCAAAACCATGCGATACACATGATGTAGCTGTAAATCAATGCGACTTAGAAGGTTTAGCTTCAAATCCATGCAAAACGAACGATTTAGCATCAGATACTTGCGATATAAGTGATATAGCGATGTAGAAGGTTTAGATTGAAATCTGTGGGAAACAAATCATTTAGCTTCAAATACTCTCTATAATAGTGATGTAGCTTCAAATGCAGGCGAAAGAAAAGGGTTAGCTTCAAATCAATGCGAAACACATGATTTAGCTTCAAATCAAGGCGAAGTAGCAGGATAGCTTCAAATCAGTGCGAAACAAATGATTTAGTGTCAAGTACTTACCATATGAGTGATATAGCTTCAAATGCAGACGAATGAAACTAGTATGCTGCAAAAACTATGCGAGACACATGATTTAGCTTCAAATGAATGCGAAGTAGAAGGCTTGGCTTCAAATCCATGCGAAACAAATGGATTCGCTTCAAATACTTGCGATATAAATGAAATAGCTTCAAATGCCGGCGACACAAACGAGTTAGCGTCAAATCCATGCAAAGAACATGAGTAAATTAAAAATGCATGCGAAAAACATGATTTAGGCTCAAATTCATGGCAAACACGTGATTTATCTTCAAATACATGCGAAACAAATTGTTTAGCTTCAGATTCTTATGCTTTAGATTCAACTGCATGCGAAACAAACGAGTTAGCTTCAAATCCGAGCGATACACATGATTAAGTTTCAAATCAATTCGAAGTAGAAGGCTTAGCTTCAAATCAATGCGATGTAGAAGGTTTAGCTTCAAATCTCTGCGAAACAAATGATTTAGCTTCAAATACTCTCGATATTAGTGATATAGCTTCAAATGCAGGCGAAACAAAAGAGTTAGCTTCGAATCCATGCGAAACGAATGATTTAGCTTCAAATACTTGCGATAAAAATGATATAGCTTCAAATGCAGGCGAAACAAACGAGTTAGCTTCAAATCCAAACGATACACATGATTTAGCTTCAAATCAATGCGAAGTAGAAGGCTTTGCTTCAAATCCAGTCGGAACAAATGGTTTAGCTTCAAATACTTGTGATATACATGATTTAGCTCCAACTGCTTGCGAAACAAACGAGTCAGCTTCAAATCCATGCGACACAACTGATATAACATCAAATGCTTGCGATATAAGTGATATAGCTTCAAATGCAGACGAAACAAACGAGTTAGCTTCAAATCCATGCGAAACACATGATTTATATGCAAATCAATGCGACGTAGAAGGCTTAGCTTCAAATCCATGCAGAACAAATGATTTAGATTCAAATACTTGTGATATAAGTGATATAGCATCATATGCATGTGAAACGAACGAGTTAGCTACAAATCCATGTGAAACACATGATTTTGCTTCAAATCAATGCGACGTAGAAGGTTTAGCTTCAAATCCGTGCGAAGCAAATGATTTTGGCATCAAATACTTGCGATATAAGTGATAAAGCTTCAAATGCAGGCCAAACAGACGAGTTAGCGTCAAATCCATGAGAAACACATGATTTAGCTTCAAATCAATGCGAAGTAGAGGGCATATGAGGGATCGCCTCAGCCGCGGTGGGCGCTGAAGCGCCTCGACCGGGACGCTCTGATGGCGGCAGCCCACGTCGTGGCCTGGCCGGCAACACCGGCCGGTCCAGTCGACGGGACATGGGAGGCCCATTGGTTCCGGGGCGCAATGACGTCGATTTGCGACGTCGCCATGCCCCGGGCCAGGGTCTTCCCGAGGAAGGCGGTGTACTGGTGGTCGTGCGCGATAGCGGATTTACGCACAGAGTGCGTCCGCACGCGACGCCAGTACGCCCGCGCCCGTCGACGACGACGTTCCGACGTGGAGCTGGCTATCCAGCTGTATGGGCGATACAGGGAGAAGGTGGTCGCCCTGCAGCTGGCCATCAGGCAGGCGAAGAGCCAGGCCTGGCGCGACTTTCTCGGGTCTCTGAACCGAGATCCGTGGGGGCGCCCATACAAAATGGCGATGGGACGTTTACGTCCCTGGGCGCCCCCTCTGACGGAAAGCCTGGATCAGGGGATGCTCGGACGGATCGTGGACGCGCTATTCCCCGTCAGCGGGGAGGCGTCCCGGCCCGTCCCTCAGCTAAAGGGACATGAGTGGTCCCCGGATCTGGAGGTCGCGCCGGAGGAAATGGCCGGGGTAGTCAAATGGCTTCGGGGCAAGAATACTGCCCCGGGGCCGGACGGTATCCCCGGCCGGGTCTGGTTGCTTGCCATGAGCGTCCTGGGCGGGAGGCTCAGAAGCCTCTTCTCCGGGCTCCTGAGGTCCGGGGTGTTCCCGGACCTCTGGAGGAGAAGTCGGATGGTCCTCTTAAGGAAGGATGGGAGGCCTGCGGATTCTCCCTCCGCGTACCGGCCCATTTGCCTCCTGGACGAGGTGGGCAAGATCTTTGAGAAGATTATTGCTGCCCGCCTCGCCAGGCACCTGTCCCGCGTTGGCCCCGATCTGGCGGACTGCCAGTTCGGCTTCCGGGAGGGGCGATCGACGGTCGACGCAATCGACCGTCTAAAGTCCCTCTCGGACAATGCCGTGGCACGGGGCGGGGTGTGCTTGGCGGTGTCGATCGACATCGTCAATGCATTTAACACCCTGCCCTGGTCCGCCATTAGGGAGGCCCTGGTTGAACACCAGGTGCCTCCCTATCTGAGGCGGGTGATCGGGGCCTACCTGCGGGACAGGTGGGTGGAATACCCGTGCCGGTACGGGACGATACGGAGGGAAGTGGACTGCGGGGTCCCACAGGGGTCCGTGTTGGGACCACTCCTGTGGGACCTGGGATATAACGCAGTCCTGAAGGCCTCCCTGCCCGACGGTGCCACTGTCGTCTGCTATGCGGACGACACGTTAGTGGTCACCGTCGGGGACACCTTCGAGAGGACCATCCGACGAGCGGAGGTTGCGGTGGCAGCCGTCGTCGCGAAGATCCACGATCTGGGGCTGAAGATGGCCCCGGAGAAGGCCGAGGCCGTCTGGTTTGGACGGCCTCGGTCGCGGCCACCGGCCGGATCGTGGATCTGGGTTGGAGGAGCCTGCGTCGAGGTGAAGTCCGAGATCAAGTATCTCGGACTGATCCTCGACAGCCACTGGAGATTCGGGGCGCATTTCGGCCGCCTCGTCCCCCGAGTTGAGAGGGCGGCGGCCTCGCTCGGCCGCCTGTTGCCCAATCTCGGGGGACCGGATAACATGGTGCGTCGCCTATACCTGGGCGTGGTGCGGTCCATGGCCTTGTACGGCGCCCCGATCTGGGGGCCGTCCGCGAGGGCAAGCCGGCGCATCACTTTGTTGTTGCGCCGGCTTCAGAGGCAAATGGCCCTTCGCCTCATACGGGGTTACCGCACCGCGTCTACCGTGGCGGCGCTTGCTCTGGCGGGAGAAATTCCCTTCGAGCTGCAGGCGGCGATGCGCGCCTATGTCTATAGGCGCATATGCATCGCTGGCCGGGCTCGGGGGGACCCGCCGGAGCAGGAGGCGGTCGACGGCTTCGAACTCCAGGCCCGGGGACTAGCGCTCGCCAGATGGCATGCGGAGCTTTGCTCCCATGCCGCCGAGCGCGTCCCCGGGGCTCTCCTGCCACACTTCACCTCGTGGCGGGAGAGGCGGTTTGGCAGGCTCACCTACCGTGCGACGCAGGTGTTCACCGGGCATGGCTGCTTCGGTGTCTACCTGTGTCGCATCGGTCGGGAAGCGACGACGGTGTGCCACCACTGTGGCGCGGAGGAGGACTCGGCGCAGCATACACTGGAGGTATGCCCCGCCTTTTCAGTGCTGCGCCGAGTCCTAAGACGGGAAGTTGGTCGCGACCTCGCTCTCTCCAGCTTAGTTGGGGCCATGCTGGAGAGCCCAAGAAAATGGGCGGCAGCCATCGCCTTCTGCGAAGAGGTGATGCTGCAGAAGGAGGCTGCCGAGCGGGGTCGCCGTGAGCGGGGGGTGCGGCGTGTGCGCCCACGCCTAGAGCCCCCCTCCCCGAGCAGATGAGAATAGGCGGGCGGCGGGTGTACCAGATTACTGGTTTAATTGCCCGCCGCCCGCCACCCCCCCCCAACTGAAGCTGTCCACCCCATATTGGGAGGACGAGGCGGTGTGGGGTGCGGTCCCCCGCACCGCCGAAGCAAGATGATTCATGGGGGGAGTATAAATCTCCCCCCCGGGACGCGGCCGGCCACCGCCATTCCATCCTGGTGGCCGGCCAGGCGAGGGGGAGCCGCGGTTGTGTTCTGTAAGAGTTCCCGTGGCTCCCCCGCTACTCGCCAGCGCCCTAGGCCGCCGTGGGGGTTTTAGCGGGTCAAAACCCGCACTACCCCCGCCCCGCCCCTCGGGCGGGACGGGGGTGTCTGACCAGCAGATTTCCCCCACGTTAAACAAAAAAAAAAAAAAGTAGAGGGCTTAGCTTCAAATCCATGCGAAACGAATGATTTAGCGTAAAATACTTGCGAATGTAAGGGATACAGCTTCAAATGTATGCGAAACAAACGAGTTAGCTTCAAATACTTGCGATATAAATGAAGTAGTTTCAAAAGCTGGAAAAACGAACGAGTCAGATTCAAATCCATGCGAAACACATGATTTAGATGCAAATCAATGCGACGTAGAAGGCTTAGCTCCAAATCCATGCGAAACGAATGATGTAGCTTCAAATACTTGCGAATATAAGGGATACAGCTTCAAATGCTGGCGAAACGAACGAGTTAGCTTCAAATCCATGCGAAACACATGATTTAGATGCTAATGAACGCGATCTAGAAGGTTTAGCTACAAATCCAAGCGAAACACTTGAAATAGCTTCAAATCAATGCGATGTAGATGGATTAGCTTCAAATCCATGCGAAACACATGATTTAGATGCAAATCAATGCGACGTAGAAGGCTTAGCTCCAAATCCATGCGAAACGAATGATTTAGCTTCAAATACTTGCGAATATAAGGGATACAGCTTCAAATGCTGGCGAAACGAACGAGTTAGCTTCAAATCCATGCGAAACACATGATTTAGATGCTAATGAACGCGATCTAGAAGGTTTAGCTACAAATCCAAGCGAAACACTTGAAATAACTTCAAATCAATGCGATGTAGATGGATTAGCTTCAAATCCATACGAAACACATGATTACCTGCAAATCAATGCGATGTAGACTGTTTAGCTTCAAATCAATGTGATGTAGAAGGTTTAGCTTCAAATCTCTGCGAAACAAATGATTTAGCTTCATTTGAAGCTCTTCATTTGAAGAGTATTTACTCTCGATATTAGTGATATAGCTTCAAATGCAGGCGAAACAAAAGAGTTAGCTTCGAATCCATGCGAAACGAATGGTTTAGCTTCAAATACTTGCGATAAAAATGATATAGCTTCAAATGCAGGCGAAACAAACGAGTTAGCTTCAAATCCAAACGATACACATTATTTAGCTACAACTGCATGCGAAACAAACGAGTTAGCTTCAAATCCAAGCGAAACACATGATTTAGCTTCAAATACTTGCGATATAAGTGATATAGATTCAAATACAGACGAAACGAACGAGTTAGCTTCAAATCCATGCGAAACACATGATTCATTTGCAAATCAATGCGATGTAGAAGGTTCAGCTTCAAATCCATGCAAAACACGTGATTTAGCTTCCAATTAATGCGAAGTAGAAGGCTTAGCTTCAAATGCATGCGAAACAAATGGTTTAGCTTCAAATACTTTTGATATACGTTATTTGGATTTAACTGTATGCGCAACGAACGAGTTAGCTTCAAATCCATGCGAAACACATGATTTAGCTTCAAATCAATGCGATGTAAATGGTTTAGCTTCAAATCTGTGCGAAACAAATGATTTAGCTTCAAATACTTGCGATATAAGGGATATAGCTTCAGATGCAGGCGAAACGAACGAGTTAGCTTAAAATCCATACGTAACACATGTTTTAGCTTCAAATCAATGCGAAGTGGAAGGTTTAGCTTCAAATCCATGCGGAACACATTATTTAGCTGCAAATCAGTGCGCAGTAGAAGGCTCAGGTTCAAATCCATGCGATTCAAATGGTTCATCTTCAAATACTTGTGAAAGACATGATTTAGCTTCAACAGCATGCGAAACAAACGAGTTAGTTTCAAATCAATGCGATGTAGAAAGTTTAGCTTCAAATCCATGCGAAACACATGATTTAGCGTCAGATACTTGCGCTATAAATAAAATAGCTACAAATACAGGAGAAACAAACGAGTTAGCTTCAAATCCATGCAAAACACACGATTTAACTTCAAATCAGTGCGAAGTAGAAGGCTTAGCTTCAAATCCATGCGAATCTAATGGTTCGGCTTCAAATACTTGTGAAATGCATGATTTAGCTTCAACTGCATGCGAAACAACGAGTTACCTTCAAATCCACGCGAAACACATAATTTAGCTTCAAATCAATGCGAAGTAGAAGGCTTAGCTTCAAATCCATGCGAAACAAATGGTTTAGATAGAAATACTTGTGATATACATTATTTCGCTACTACTGCAAGCGAAACAAACGAGTTAGCTTCAAATCCATGCGAAGCACATGATTTAGCTTCAAATCAATGCGATATAGAAGGTTTAGCTTCAAATCCATGCCATTTACAAGATTTAGCTTCAAATCAATGCGATGTAGAAGGTTCAGCTTCAAAACCATGCGACACTTATGATTTAGCTTCAATTATTTGCGATATAAGTGATATAGCTTCAAAAGCAGGAGCAACAAACGAGGTAGCTTCAATTACATGCGAAACAAATGATTGAGCTTCAAACACTTGGGATGTAGGTGATATAGCTTCAACTGCATGCGAAACAAACGAGTTAGCTTAAACTCCAAGCGAAGCACATGATTTAGCTTCAAATCAATGCGAAGTAGAAGGCTTAGCTTCAAATCCATGCGGATCAAATCGGAGTGATTCAACTACTTGTAACATACATGATTTAGCTTCAACTGCATGCGAAACAAACGAGATAGCACCAAATCCATGCGAAACAAATGATTTAGCTTCAAATCAATGCGATGTAGAAGGTTTAGCATCAAATCCATGCGATACAAATGATTGAGCTTCAAACACTTGTTATAAAGGTGATATAGCTTCAACTGCATGCGAAACAAACGAGTTACCTTCAAATCCACGCGAAACACATGATTTAGCTTCAAATCAATTTGATGTAGAAGGTTTAGCTTCAAATCCATGCGAAACTCATGATTTAGCTTCAAATCAATGCGAAGTAGAAGGCATAGCTTCAAATCCATGCGAAACAAATGGTTTAGCTTCAAATCCATGCGAAACAAATGGTTTAGCTACAAATACTTGTGATATACATTATTTAGCTACAACTGCATGCGACACAAACGAGTTAGGTTCAAATCCATGCGAAACACATGATTCAGCAGCAAATCAATGCGATGTAGAAGGTTTAGCTTCAAATTCATGCCAAACACATGATTTAGCTTCCTATTAATGCGAAGTAGAAGGCTTAGCTTCAAATCTATGTGAAACAAATGGTTTAGCTTCAAATACTTGTGATATACGTTATTTAGATTTAACTGCATGCACAACGAACGAGTTAGCTTCAAATCCATGCAAAACACATGATTTAGCTGGAAATCAATGCGATGTAGGAGGTTTAGCTTCAAATCCATGCGAAACAAATGATTTAGCTTCAAATCAATGCGAAGTAGAAGGTTTAGCTTCAAACCCATGCCAAACACATGATTTAGCTTCAAATCCATAGGATGTAGAAGGTTTAGCTTCAAATCCATGCAAAACACACGATTTAGCTTCAATTCAATGCCAAGTAGAAGGCTTAGATTCAAATTCATGCGAATCAATTGTTTAGCTGCAAATTCTTGTGATATACATGATTTAGTTTCAACTGCTTGCGAAACAAACGAGTTAGCTTCAAATCCATTCGAAACACAATATTTAGCGTCAAATCAATGCGAAGTAGAAGGCAGAGCTTCAAATCCATGCGATACAAATGGTTTAGCTTCAAATACTTGTGATATACATGATTTAGCATCAACTGCATTCGAAGCAAACGAGTCAGCTCCGAATCCAATCGAAACACATGATTTAGCTTCAAATCAGTGCGAAGTAGAAGGCTTAGCTTCAAATCCATGCGAATCTAATGGTTCGGTTTCAAATACTTGTGTAATGCATGATTTAGCTTCAACTGCATGCGATACAACGAGTTACCTTCAAATCCACGCGAAACACATAATTTAGCTTCAAATCAATGCGAAGTAGCAGGTTTAGCTTCAAATCCATGCGAAACACATGATTTAGCTTCAAATACTTGCGATATAAGTGATATAGTTTCAAATGCAGGCGAAACGAACGAGTTAGCTTCAAATCCATCCGATACACATGATTCAGCTGCAAATCAATGCGAAGTAGAAGGTTTAGCTTCAAACCCATGCCAAACACATGATTTAGTTCAAATCCATAGGATGTAGAAGGTTTAGCTTCAAATCCATGCGAAACATATTATTTAGGTGCCAATCAGTGCGAAATAGAAGGCTCAAGCTCAAAACCATGCGATTCAAATGGTTCATCTTCAAATACTTGTGAAAGACATGATTTAGCTTCAACTGCATGCGAAACAAACGAGTTACCTTCAAATCCACGCGAAACACATAATTTAGCTTCAAATCAATGCGAAGTAGCAGGTTTAGCTTCAAATCCATGCGAAACACATGATTTAGCTTCAAATACTTGCGATATAAGTGATATAGTTTCAAATGCAGGCGAAACGAACGAATTAGCTTCAAATCCATCCGAAACACATGATTCAGCTGCAAATCAATGCGAAGTAGAAGGTTTAGCTTCAAATCCATGCCAAACACATGATTTAGCTTCAAATCCATAGGATGTAGAAGGTTTAGCTTCAAATCCATGCAAAACAAATGATTTAGCTTCAAATACTTGTGATATACATGATTTAGTTTCAACTGCATTCGAAGCAAACGAGTTAGCTCCAAATCCACGCGAAACACATGATTTAACTTTAAATCAGTGCGAAGTAGAAGGCTTAGCTTCAAATTCATGCGAATCTAATGGTTTAGCTTCAAATACTTGCGATATAAATGATACAGCGTCAAATACAGGAGAAACAAACGAGTTAGCTTCAAATCATGCAAAACACACGATTTAGCTTCAATTCAATGCCAAGTAGAAGGCTTAGCTTCAAATTCATGCGAAACAAATGGTTTAGCTTCAAATACTTGCGATATAAATGATACAACTTCAAATACAGGAGAAACAAACGAGTTAGCTTCAAATCCATGCAAAACACACAATTTAGCTTCAATTAAATGCCAAGTAGAAGGCTTAGCTTCAAATCCATGCGAAACAAATGATTTAGCTTCAAATCAATGCGAAGTAGAAGGTTTAGCTTCAAACCCATGCCAAACACATGATTTAGCTTCAAATCCATAGGATGTAGAAGGTTTAGCTTCAAATCCATGCAAAACACACGATTTAGCTTCAATTCAATGCCAAGTAGAAGGCTTAGATTCAAATCCATGCGAATCAATTGTTTAGCTGCAAATTCTTGTGATATACATGATTTAGTTTCAACTGCTTGCGAAACAAACGAGTTAGCTTCAAATCCATTCGAAACACAATATTTAGCGTCAAATCAATGCGAAGTAGAAGGCAGAGCTTCAAATCCATGCGATACAAATGGTTTAGCTTCAAATACTTGTGATAGACATGATTTAGCATCAACTGCATTCGAAGCAAACGAGTCAGCTCCGAATCCAATCGAAACACATGATTTAGCTTCAAATCAGTGCGAAGTAGAAGGCTTAGCTTCAAATCCATGCGAATCTAATGGTTCGGTTTCAAATACTTGTGTAATGCATGATTTAGCTTCAACTGCATGCGAAACAACGAGTTACCTTCAAATCAACGCGAAACACATAATTTAGCTTCAAATCAATGCGAAGTAGCAGGTTTAGCTTCAAATCCATGCGATACACATGATTTAGCTTCAAATACTTGCGATATAAGTGATATAGTTTCAAATGCAGGCGAAACGAACGAGTTAGCTTCAAATCCATCCGATACACATGATTCAGCTGCAAATCAATGCGAAGTAGAAGGTTTAGCTTCAAACCCATGCCAAACACATGATTTAGTTTCAAATCCATAGGATGTAGAAGGTTTAGCTTCAAATCCATGCAAAACAAATGATTTAGCTTCAAATACTTGTGATATACATTATTTAGCTACAACTGCATGCGAAACAAACGAGATACCTTCAAATCCACGCGAAACACATGATTTAGCTTCAAATCAATTTGGTGTAGAAGGTTTAGCTGCAAATCCATGCGAAGCACATGATTTAGCTTCAAATCAATGCGATATAGAAGGTTTAGCTTCAAATCCATGCCATTTACAAGATTTAGCTTCAAATCAATGCGATGTAGAAGGTTCAGCTTCAAAACCATGCGACACTTATGATTTAGCTTCAATTATTTGCGATATAAGTGATATAGCTTCAAAAGCAGGAGCAACAAACGAGGTAGCTTCAATTGCATGCGAAACAAATGATTGAGCTTCAAACACTTGGGATGTAGGTGATATAGCTTCAACTGCATGCGAAACAAACGAGTTAGCTTAAACTCCAAGCGAAGCACATGATTTAGCTTCAAATCAATGCGAAGTAGAAGGCTTAGCTTCAAATCCATGCGGATCAAATCGGAGTGATTCAACTACTTGTAACATACATGATTTAGCTTCAACTGCATGCGAAACAAACGAGATAGCACCAAATCCATGCGAAACAAATGATTTAGCTTCAAATCAATGCGATGTAGAAGGTTTAGCATCAAATCCATGCGATACAAATGATTGAGCTTCAAACACTTGTTATAAAGGTGATATAGCTTCAACTGCATGCGAAACAAACGAGTTACCTTCAAATCCACGCGAAACACATGATTTAGCTTCAAATCAATTTGATGTAGAAGGTTTAGCTTCAAATCCATGCGAAACTCATGATTTAGCTTCAAATCAATGCGAAGTAGAAGGCATAGCTTCAAATCCATGCGAAACAAATGGTTTAGCTACAAATACTTGTGATATACATTATTTAGCTACAACTGCATGCGACACAAACGAGTTAGGTTCAAATCCATGCGAAACACATGATTCAGCAGCAAATCAATGCGATGTAGAAGGTTTAGCTTCAAATTCATGCCAAACACATGATTTAGCTTCCTATTAATGCGAAGTAGAAGGCTTAGCTTCAAATCTATGTGAAACAAATGGTTTAGCTTCAAATACTTGTGATATACGTTATTTAGATTTAACTGCATGCACAACGAACGAGTTAGCTTCAAATCCATGCAAAACACACAATTTAGCTTCAATTAAATGCCAAGTAGAAGGCTTAGCTTCAAATCCATGCGAAACAAATGATTTAGCTTCAAATCAATGCGAAGTAGAAGGTTTAGCTTCAAACCCATGCCAAACACATGATTTAGCTTCAAATCCATAGGATGTAGAAGGTTTAGCTTCAAATCCATGCAAAACACACGATTTAGCTTCAATTCAATGCCAAGTAGAAGGCTTAGATTCAAATCCATGCGAATCAATTGTTTAGCTGCAAATTCTTGTGATATACATGATTTAGTTTCAACTGCTTGCGAAACAAACGAGTTAGCTTCAAATCCATTCGAAACACAATATTTAGCGTCAAATCAATGCGAAGTAGAAGGCAGAGCTTCAAATCCATGCGATACAAATGGTTTAGCTTCAAATACTTGTGATATACATGATTTAGCATCAACTGCATTCGAAGCAAACGAGTCAGCTCCGAATCCAATCGAAACACATGATTTAGCTTCAAATCAGTGCGAAGTAGAAGGCTTAGCTTCAAATCCATGCGAATCTAATGGTTCGGTTTCAAATACTTGTGTAATGCATGATTTAGCTTCAACTGCATGCGATACAACGAGTTACCTTCAAATCCACGCGAAACACATAATTTAGCTTCAAATCAATGCGAAGTAGCAGGTTTAGCTTCAAATCCATGCGAAACACATGATTTAGCTTCAAATACTTGCGATATAAGTGATATAGTTTCAAATGCAGGCGAAACGAACGAGTTAGCTTCAAATCCATCCGATACACATGATTCAGCTGCAAATCAATGCGAAGTAGAAGGTTTAGCTTCAAACCCATGCCAAACACATGATTTAGTTCAAATCCATAGGATGTAGAAGGTTTAGCTTCAAATCCATGCGAAACATATTATTTAGGTGCAAATCAGTGCGAAATAGAAGGCTCAAGCTCAAAACCATGCGATTCAAATGGTTCATCTTCAAATACTTGTGAAAGACATGATTTAGCTTCAACTGCATGCGAAACAAACGAGTTACCTTCAAATCCACGCGAAACACATAATTTAGCTTCAAATCAATGCGAAGTAGCAGGTTTAGCTTCAAATCCATGCGAAACACATGATTTAGCTTCAAATACTTGCGATATAAGTGATATAGTTTCAAATGCAGGCGAAACGAACGAATTAGCTTCAAATCCATCCGAAACACATGATTCAGCTGCAAATCAATGCGAAGTAGAAGGTTTAGCTTCAAATCCATGCCAAACACATGATTTAGCTTCAAATCCATAGGATGTAGAAGGTTTAGCTTCAAATCCATGCGAAACACATTATTTAGGTGCAAATCAGTGCGAAATAGAAGGCTCAGGCTCAAAACCATGCGATTCAAATGGTTCATCTTCAAATACTTGTGAAAGACATGATTTAGCTTCAACTGCATGTGAAACAAACGAGTTAGCTTCAAATCCATTCGAAACACAATATTTAGCGTCAAATCAATGCGAAGTAGGAGGCAGAGCTTCAAATCCATGCGATACAAATGGTTTAATTTCAAATACTTGTGATATACATGATTTAGTTTCAACTGCATTCGAAGCAAACGAGTTAGCTCCAAATCCACGCGAAACACATGATTTAACTTTAAATCAGTGCGAAGTAGAAGGCTTAGCTTCAAATTCATGCGAATCTAATGGTTTAGCTTCAAATACTTGCGATATAAATGATACAGCGTCAAATACAGGAGAAACAAACGAGTTAGCTTCAAATCATGCAAAACACACGATTTAGCTTCAATTCAATGCCAAGTAGAAGGCTTAGCTTCAAATTCATGCGAAACAAATGGTTTAGCTTCAAATACTTGCGATATAAATGATACAACTTCAAATACAGGAGAAACAAACGAGTTAGCTTCAAATCCATGCAAAACACACAATTTAGCTTCAATTAAATGCCAAGTAGAAGGCTTAGCTTCAAATCCATGCGAAACAAATGATTTAGCTTCAAATCAATGCGAAGTAGAAGGTTTAGCTTCAAACCCATGCCAAACACATGATTTAGCTTCAAATCCATAGGATGTAGAAGGTTTAGCTTCAAATCCATGCAAAACACACGATTTAGCTTCAATTCAATGCCAAGTAGAAGGCTTAGATTCAAATCCATGCGAATCAATTGTTTAGCTGCAAATTCTTGTGATATACATGATTTAGTTTCAACTGCTTGCGAAACAAACGAGTTAGCTTCAAATCCATTCGAAACACAATATTTAGCGTCAAATCAATGCGAAGTAGAAGGCAGAGCTTCAAATCCATGCGATACAAATGGTTTAGCTTCAAATACTTGTGATAGACATGATTTAGCATCAACTGCATTCGAAGCAAACGAGTCAGCTCCGAATCCAATCGAAACACATGATTTAGCTTCAAATCAGTGCGAAGTAGAAGGCTTAGCTTCAAATCCATGCGAATCTAATGGTTCGGTTTCAAATACTTGTGTAATGCATGATTTAGCTTCAACTGCATGCGAAACAACGAGTTACCTTCAAATCCACGCGAAACACATAATTTAGCTTCAATCAATGCGAAGTAGCAGGTTTAGCTTCAAATCCATGCGATACACATGATTTAGCTTCAAATACTTGCGATATAAGTGATATAGTTTCAAATGCAGCGAAACGAACGAGTTAGCTTCAAATCCATCCGATACACATGATTCAGCTGCAAATCAATGCGAAGTAGAAGGTTTAGCTTCAAACCCATGCAAACACATGATTTAGTTTCAAATCCATAGGATGTAGAAGGTTTAAGCTTCAAATCCATGCAAAACAAATGATTTAGCTTCAAATACTTGTGATATACATTATTTAGCTACAACTGCATGCGAAACAAACGAGATACCTTCAAATCCACGCGAAACACATGATTTAGCTTCAAATCAATTTGGTGTAGAAGGTTTAGCTTCAAATCCATGCAAAGCACATGATTTAGCTTCAAATCAATGCGATATAGAAGGTTTAGCTTCAAATCCATGCCATTTACAAGATTTAGCTTCAAATCAATGCGATGTAGAAGGTTCAGCTTCAAAACCATGCGACACTTATGATTTAGCTTCAATTATTTGCGATATAAGTGATATAGCTTCAAAAGCAGGCGCAACAAACGAGGTAGCTTCAATTGCATGCGAAACAAATGATTGAGCTTCAAACACTTGGGATGTAGGTGATATAGCTTCAACTGCATGCGAAACAAACGAGTTAGCTTAAACTCAAGCGAAGCACATGATTTAGCTTCAAATCAATGCGAAGTAGAAGGCTTAGCTTCAAATCCATGCGGATCAAATCGGAGTGATTCAACTACTTGTAACTTACATGATTTAGCTTCAACTGCATGCGAAACAAACGAGATAGCACCAAATCCATGTGAAACAAATGATTTAGCTTCAAATCAATGCGATGTAGAAGGTTTAGCATCAAATCCATGCGATACAAATGATTGAGCTTCAAACACTTGTTATAAAGGTGATATAGCTTCAACTGCATGCGAAACAAACGAGTTACCTTCAAATCCACGCGAAACACATGATTTAGCTTCAAATCAATTTGATGTAGAAGGTTTAGCTTCAAATCCATGCGAAACTCATGATTTAGCTTCAATCAATGCGAAGTAGAAGGCATAGCTTCAAATCATGCGAAACAAATGGTTTAGCTACAAATACTTGTGATATACATTATTTAGCTACAACTGCATGCGACACAAACGAGTCAGCTCCGATTCCAATCGAAACACATGATTTAGCTTCAAATCAGTGCGAAGTAGAAGGCTTAGCTTCAAATCCATGCGAAACAAATATGGTTTGGCTTCAAATACTTTCGATATAAGTGATCTAGCTTCAAATACAGGCGAAACGAACGAGTTAGCTTCAAATCCATGCCAAGCACATGATTCAGCTGCAAATCAGTGCGATGTAGAAGGTTTAGCTTCAGATCCATGCCAAACACATGATTTAGCTTCAAATCAATGCGATGTAGAAGGTTTAGCTTGTAAATCCATGCGATACACATGTTTTAGCTTCCAATCAATGCAAAATTAATGGATTAGTTTCAAATACTTTGATATACGTTATTTTGATTTAACTGCATGCGCAACGAACGAGTTAGCTGCAAATCGATGCAAAACACATGACTAAGCTTCAAATCAATGATATGTAGAAGGTTTAGCTTCAAATCCAAGCGAAACAAATGATTTAGATTCAGATACTTGCGATATAAGTGATATAGCTTCTAATGCAGACGAAACAAACGAGTTAGCTTCAAATCCAAACAAAACACATAATACAGCTTCAAATCAATGCGATGTAGGAGCTTTAGCTTCAAATCCATGCGAAACACATGATTTACCTTCACTCAATTCGAAGAACACGGCTTAGATTCAAATCCATGCGAAACAAATTGTTTAGCTACAAATACTTGTGATATACGTTATTTAGATTCAACTGCGTGCCAACAAACGAATCAGCTTCAAATACATGCAAAACACATGATTTAGCAGCAAATCAGTGTGATGTAGAAGGTTTAGCTTCAAATCCACGAGAAACCAATGATTTTGCTTCAGATACTTGAGATATAAGTGATATAGCGTCAAATGCAGGAGAGTCAAATGAGTTAGCTTCAAATCCATGCGAAACACATGATTTAGCTTCAAATCAATGCGATGTAGAAGGTTTACCTTCAAATCCATGTGAAACAAATGATTTAGCTTGAAACACTTGGGATATAAGTGATATAGCTTCAAATGCAGACGAATCAAACGAGTTAGCTTCAAAATTCATGCGATACACATGATTTAGCTGCAAATCAATGCGAAGTAGAAGGCTTTGTTTCAAATCCATGCGAAACAAATGGTTTAGCTACAAATAATTGTGATATAGATTATTTAGCTACAACTGCATGCGAAACAAACGATTTAGCTTCAAATCCATGGGATGTAGAAGGTTTAGCTTCAAATCCATGCGGAACACATTATTTAGCTGCAAATCAGTGCGAAGTAGAAGGCCCAGGTTCAAATCCATGCGATTCAAATGGTTCATCTTCAAATACTTGTGAAAGACACGATTTAGCATCAAATCAATACGAAGTAGAAGACTTAGCTTCAAATCCATGCGAAACAAATATGGTTTGGCTTCAAATACTTTCGATATAAGTGATCTAGCTTCAAATACAGGCGAAACGAACGAGTTAGCTTCAAATCCATACCAAGCACATGATTCAGCTGCAAATCAGTGCGATGTAGAAGGTTTAGCTTCAAATCCATGCCAAACACATGATTTAGCTTCAAATCAATGCGATGTAGAAGGTTTAGCTTGTAAATCCATGCGATACACATGTTTTAGCTTCCAATCAATGCAAAATTAATGGATTAGTTTCAAATACTTCTGATATACGTTATTTTGATTTAACTGCATGCGCAACGAACGAGTTAGCTGCAAATCGATGCAAAACACATGACTAAGCTTCAAATCAATGATATGTAGAAGGTTTAGCTTCAAATCCAAGCGAAACAAATGATTTAGATTCAGATACTTGCGATATAAGTGATATAGCTTCTAATGCAGACGAAACAAACGAGTTAGCTTCAAATCCAAACAAAACACATAATACAGCTTCAAATCAATGCGATGTAGAAGCTTTAGCTTCAAATCCATGCGAAACACATGATTTACCTTCAACTCAATTCGAAGAACACGGCTTAGATTCAAATCCATGCGAAACAAATTGTTTAGCTACAAATACTTGTGATATACGTTATTTAGATTCAACTGCGTGCGCAACAAACGAATCAGCTTCAAATACATGCAAAACACATGATTTAGCAGCAAATCAGTGTGATGTAGAAGGTTTAGCTTCAAATCCACGAGAAACCAATGATTTTGCTTCAGATACTTGAGATATAAGTGATATAGCGTCAAATGCAGGAGAGTCAAATGAGTTAGCTTCAAATCCATGCGAAACACATGATTTAGCTTCAAATCAATGCGATGTAGAAGGTTTACCTTCAAATCCATGTGAAACAAATGATTTAGCTTGAAACACTTGGGATATAAGTGATATAGCTTCAAATGCAGACGAATCAAACGAGTTAGCTTGAAAATTCATGCGATACACATGATTTCGCTGCAAATCAATGCGATGTAGAAGGTTTAGCTTCAAATCCATGCGATGTAGCAGATTTAGCTTCAAATCCATGCGAAACAAATGATTTAGCCTCAAATCAATGCGAAGTAGAAGGCTTTGTTTCAAATCCATGCGAAACAAATGGTTTAGCTACAAATAATTGTGATATAGATTATTTAGCTACAACTGCATGCGAAACAAACGAGTTAGCTTCAAATCCATGCGAAACACAGGATTTAGCTTAAAATCAATGCGATGTAGAAGGTTTAGCTTCAAATCCATGCGAAACAAATGATTGAGCTTCAAACACTTGGGTTATAGGTGGTATAGCTTCAACTGCAGGCGAAACAGACGAGTTACCTTCAAATCCACGCGAAACACATGATTTAGCTTCAAATCAATGCGATGTAGAAGGTTTAGCTTCAAATCCATGCGATACACAAGATTTAGCTTCAAATACTTGCGATATAAGTGATATCGCTTCAAAAGCTGGAGAAACAAACGAGTTCGCTCCAAATCTCTGCGAAACAAATGATTTAGCTTCAAATCAATGCGATGTAGAAGGCTTAGCTTCAAAACCATGCGGAACAAATGATTTAGCTTCAAATACTTGCAATATAAGTGATATAGATTCAACTACAGGCTAAACAAACAAGATAGCTTCAAATCCATGCGAAACAAATGATTTTTCTTCAAATAATTGCGACATACGTGATATAGCTTCAAATGCAGGAGAAACATTGAGTTAGCTCCAAAACCATGCGAAACAAATGATTTAGCTTAAAATCAGTGCGAAGTAGAAGGTTTAGCTTCAAATCCAAGCGAAACACATGATTTAGCTTCAAATACTTGCGATATAAGTGATATAGATCCAAATACAGGCGAAAGGAACGAGTTAGCTTCAAATCCATGCGAAACACATGATTCATTTGCAAATCAATGCGATGTAGAAGGTTCAGCTTCAAATCCATGCAAAACACGTGATTTAGCTTCCAATTAATGCGAAGTAGAAGGCTTAGATTCAAATCCATGCGAAACAAATTGTTTAGCTTCAAATACTTGTGATATACGTTATTTAGATTTAACTGAATGCGCAACGAACGAGTTAGCTTCAAATACATGCGAAACACATGATTTAGCTGCAAATCAATGCGATGTAGAAGTTTTAGCTCCAAATCCATGCGAAGCACATGATTTAGCTTCAAATCAATGCGATGTAGAAGGTTTAGCTTCAAATCCATGCGAAACAAATGGTTTAGCTACAAATACTTGTGATATACATTATTCAGCAACAACTGCCTGCGAAACAAACGAGTTAGCTTCAAATTCATGCGAAACACATGATTTAGTTGCAAATCAATGCGATGTAGAAGGTTTAGCTTCAAATCCATGCGATACACAAGATTTAGTTTCAAATCATTGCGATGTAGAAGGTTCAGCTTCAAATCCATGCGACACATATGATTTAGCTTCAAATACTTGCGATATAAGTGATATAGCTTCAAAAGCTGGATGAATTAACGAGGTATCTTCAATTCCATGTGAAACAAATGATTTAGCTTCAAATCAATGCGAAGTAGAATGATTAGCTTCAAATCCATGCCAAGCACATGATTTAGCTCCAAATCAATGCGAAGTAGCAGGTTTAGCTTCAAATCCATGCGAAACAAATGATTTAGCTTCAAATACTTGCGATATAAGTGATATAGCTTGAAATACAGGCGAAACGAACGAGTTAGTTTCAAATCCAAGCGAAACACATGATTTAGCTTCAAATACTTGCGATATAAGTGATATAGTTTCAAATGCAGGAGAAACGAACGAGTTAGCTTCAAATCCATGCCAAACACATGATTTAGCTTCAAATCCATGGGATGTAGAAGGTTTAGCTTCAAATCCATGCAGAACACATTATTTAGCTGCAAATCAGTGCGAAGTAGAAGGCCCAGGTTCAAATCCATGCGATTCAAATGGTTCATCTTCAAATACTTGTGAAAGACATCATTTCGCTTCAACTGCATGCGAAACAAACGAGTTAGCTTCAAATCCATGTGAAACACACGATTTAGAATCAAATCAATACGAAGTAGAAGACTTAGCTTCAAATCCATGCGAAACAAATATGGTTTGGCTTCAAATACTTGCGATATAAATGAAGTAACTTCAAATGCATAGGATACAATCAAGTTAGCTTCAAATCCATGCAAAACACATGATTAAGCTTCAAATCAATGCTACGTAGAAGGTTTAGCTTCAAATCCAAGCGAAACAAATTATTCAGCTTCAGCTACTTGCAATAGAAGTGATATTGCTTCAAATGCAGACGAATCAAACGAATTAGCATCAAATCCAAGCGAAAAACACGATTTAGCTTCAAATCACTGGGATGTAGATGGTTTAGCTTCAAACACATGCGAAACAAATGATTTAGCTTCAGATGCTTGCGATATAAGTGATATAGCTTCAAATGCTGACGAATCAAACGAGTTAGCATCGAGATCCATGCGATACACGAGATTTAGCTTCAAATCAATACGATGTAGAAGGTTTAGTTTCAAATCCATGCGAAACACATGATTTAGCTTCAAATACTTGCGATATAAGTGATCTAGCTTCAAATACAGGCGAAACGAACGAGTTAGCTTCAAATCCATGCCAAGCACATGAATCAGCTGCAAATCAATGCGATGTAGAAGGTTTAGCGTCAAATCCATGCCAAACACATGATTTAGCTTCAAATCAATGCGATGTAGAAGGTTTAGCTTGTAAATCCATGCGATACACATGTTTTAGCTTCCAATCAATGCGAAGTAGAAGGCTTAGCTTCAAATCCATGCGAAATTAATGGATTAGCTTCAAATACTTGTGATATACGTTATTTAGATTTAACTGCATGCGCAACGAACGAGTTAGCTGCAAATCGATGCAAAACACATGATTAAGCTTCAAATCTATGATATGTAGAAGGTTTAGCTTCAAATCCAAGCGAAACAAATGATTTAGCTTCAGATACTTGCGATATAAGTGATATAGTTTCTAATGCAGACGAAACAAACGAGTTAGCTTCAAATCCAAACAAAACACATAATACAGCTTCAAATCAATGCGATGTAGAAGCTTTAGCTTCAAATCCATGCGAAACACATGATTTACCTTCAACTCAATTCGAAGTACACGGCATAGATTCAAATCCATGCGAAACAAATTGTTTAGCTACAAATACTTGTGATATACGTTATTTAGATTCAACTGCGTGCACAACAAACGAATCAGCTTCAAATACATGCAAAACACATGATTTAGCACCAAATCAGTGTGATGTAGAAGGTTTAGCTTCAAATCCACGAGAAACCAATGATATTTGCTTCAGATACTTGCGATATAAGTGGTATAGCTTCAAATGCAGGAGAGTCAAATGAGTTAGCTTCAAATCCATGCGAAACACATGATTTAGCTTCAAACACTTGGGGTATAAGTGATGTAAATTCAACTGCAGGCGAAACGAACGAGATAGCTTCAAATCCAAGCGAAACACATGATTTAGCTGCAAATCAATGCGATGTAGAAGGTTTAGTTTCAAATCCATGCGAATCAAATGATTTAGCTTCAAGTACTTGTTATATACATGATATAGCTTCAAATGCAGGCGGAAAAAACGAGGTAGCTTCAATTCCATGCGAAACAAATTATTTAGCTTCAAAACAATGCGAAGTAGAAGGCTTAGGTTCAAATCCATGCGAAACAAATGGTTTAGCTACAAATACTTGTGATATACTTTATTTAGCTACAACTGCATGCGAAACAAACGAGCTAGCTTCAAATCCAAGCGAAACACATGATTTAGTTTCAAATACTTGCGATATAAGTGACATATTTTCAAATGAAGGCGAAACAAACGAGTTAGCTTCAAACAAATGATTTAGCTTCAAATCAATGCGATGTAGAATGATAAGCTTCAAATCCATGCTAAACAAATGGTTTAGCTACAAATACTTGTGATATACATTATTTAGCTATATATGCATGCGAAACAAACGAGTTAGCTTCAAATCCATGCGAAACACATGATTTAGCTTCAAATCAATGCGATGTAGAAGGTTTAGCTTCAAATCCAACCGAACACATGATTTAGCTTCAAATACTAGCGATATAAGTGATATAGCTTGAAATACAGGCGAAACGAACGAGTTAGCTTCAAATCCATGCGAAACACATGATTTAGTTTCAAATACTTGCGATATAAGTGACATATTTTCAAATGAAGGCGAAACGAACGAGTTAGCTTCAAATGCATGCGAAACACATTATACAGCTGCAAATCAATGCGATGTAGAAGGTTTAGATTCAAATCCATGCAAAACACATGATTTAGGATCCAATCAATGCGAAGTAGAAGCCTTAGCTTCAAATCCATGCGAAACAAATGCTTTAGCTTCAAATACTTGCGATATAAATGATATAGCTTCAAATACAGGAGAAACAAACGAGTTAGCTACAAATCCATGCAAAACACACGATTTAGCTTCAATTCAATGCCAAGTAGAAGGCTTAGCTTCAAATCCATGCGAATCTAATGGTCGGCTTCAAATACTTGTGAAATGCATGATTTAGCTTCAACTGCATGCAAAACAACGAGTTACATTCAAATCCACGCGAAACAAATAATTTAGCTTCAAATCAATGCGAAGTAGCAGGTTTAGCTTCAAATCCATGCGAAACAAATGATTTAGCTTCAAATACTTGCGATATAAGTGATATAGCTTGAAATACAGGCGAAACGAACGAGTTAGTTTCAAATCCAAGCGAAACACATGATTTAGCTTCAAATACTTGCGATATAAGTGATATAGTTTCAAATGCAGGAGAAACGAACGAGTTAGCTTCAAATCCATGCCAAACACATGATTTAGCTTCAAATCCATGGGATGTAGAAGGTTTAGCTTCAAATCCATGCAGAACACATTATTTAGCTGCAAATCAGTGCGAAGTAGAAGGCCCAGGTTCAAATCCATGCGATTCAAATGGTTCATCTTCAAATACTTGTGAAAGACATCATTTCGCTTCAACTGCATGCGAAACAAACGAGTTAGCTTCAAATCCATGTGAAACACACGATTTAGAATCAAATCAATACGAAGTAGAAGACTTAGCTTCAAATCCATGCGAAACAAATATGGTTTGGCTTCAAATACTTGCGATATAAATGAAGTAACTTCAAATGCATAGGATACAATCAAGTTAGCTTCAAATCCATGCAAAACACATGATTAAGCTTCAAATCAATGCTACGTAGAAGGTTTGGCTTCAAATCCAAGCGAAACAAATTATTTAGCTTCAGATACTTGCAATATAAGTGATATTGCTTCAAATGCAGACGAATCAAACGAATTAGCATCAAATCCAAGCGAAAAACACGATTTAGCTTCAAATCACTGGGAAGTAGATGGTTTAGCTTCAAACACATGCGAAACAAATGATTTAGCTTCAGATGCTTGCGATATAAGTGATATAGCTTCAAATGCTGACGAATCAAACGAGTTAGCATCGAGGTCCATGCGATACACGAGATTTAGCTTCAAATCAATGCGAAGTAGAAGGGTAAGCTTCAAATTAATGCGAAATAAATGATTTAGCTTCAGATACTTGCGATATAAGTGATATAGCATCAAATGCATGTGGAACGAACGAGATAGTTTCAAATACAAGCGAAACACATGATTTAGCTTAAAATCAATGCGAAGTATAAGGCATAGCTTCAAATACATGAGAAACAATTGATTTAGCTTCAGATACTTGCGGTATAAGTGACATAGTTTCAACTGAAGGCGAAACGAACGAGTTAGCTTCAAATCCATGCGAAACACATGATTCAGCTGCAAATCAATGCGATGTAGAGGCTTAGCTTCAAATCCATGCGAATCACATGATTTAGCATCAAATCCATGCGAAACACATTATTTAGGTGCAAATCAGTGCGAAGTAGAAGGCTCAGGTTCGAATCAATGCGATTCAAATGGTTTATCTACAAATACTTGTGAAAGACATGATTTATCTTCAACTGGATGCGAAACAACGAGTTAGCTTCAAATCCATGCGAAACACATGATTTAGCTTCAAATCAATGCGATATAGAAGCTTTAGCTTCAAATCCATACGACACATATGATTTAGCTTCAAATACTTCCGATATAAGTGATATAGCTTCAACAGCTGGAGGAATAAACGAGGTAGCTTCAATTCCATGCGAAACAAGTGTTTTAGCTACAATTACTTGTGATATACATTATTTAGCTACAACTGCATGCGAAACACACTAGATAGCTTCAAAACCATCCGAAACACACGATTTAGCTTCAAAACAATGAGATGTAGAAGGTTTAGCTTCAAATCCATGCGAAACAAATGGTTTAGTTACAAATACTTGTGATATACATTATTTAGCTACAACTGCATTCGAAACAAACGAGTTAGCTTCAAATCCATGCCAAGCACATGATTCAGCTGCAAATCAATGCGATGTAGAAGGTTTAGCTTCAAATCCATGCCAAACACATGATTTAGCTTCAAATCAATGCGATGTAGATGGTTTAGCTTGTAAATCCATGCGATACACATGTTTTAGCTTCCAATCAATGCGAAGTAGAAGGCTTAGCTTCAAATCCATGCGAAATTAATGGATTAGCTTCAAATACTTGTGATATACGTTATTTAGATTTAACTGCATGCGCAACGAACGAGTTAGCTGCAAATCGATGCAAAACACATGATTAAGCTTCAAATCAATGATATGTAGAAGGTTTAGCTTCAAATCCAAGCGAAACAAATGATTTAGCTTCAGATACTTGCGATATAAGTGATATAGCTTCTAATGCAGACGAAACAAACGAGTTAGCTTCAAATCCAAACAAAACACATAATACAGCTTCAAATCAATGCGATGTAGAAGCTTTAGCTTCAAATCCATGCGAAACACATGATTTACCTTCAACTCAATTCGAAGTACACGGCATAGATTCAAATCCATGCGAAACAAATTGTTTAGCTACAAATACTTGTGATATACGTTATTTAGATTCAACTGCGTGCACAACAAACGAATCAGCTTCAAATACATGCAAAACACATGATTTAGCAGCAAATCAGTGTGATGTAGAAGGTTTAGCTTCAAATCCACGAGAAACCAATGATTTTGCTTCAGATACTTGCGATATAAGTGGTATAGCTTCAAATACAGGCGAAACGAACGAGTTAGCTTCAAATCCATGCCAAGCACATGATTCAGCTGCAAATCAATGCGATGTAGAAGGTCTAGCTTCAAATCCACGCCAAACACATGATTTAGCTTCAAATCAATACGATGTAGAAGGTTTAGTTTCAAATCCATGCGAAACACATGATTTAGCTTCAAATACTTGCGATATAAGTGATCTAGCTTCAAATACAGGCGAAACGAACGAGTTAGTTTCAAATCCAAGCGAAACACATGATTTAGCTTCAAATACTTGCGATATAAGTGATATAGTTTCAAATGCAGGAGAAACGAACGAGTTAGCTTCAAATCCATGCCAAACACATGATTTAGCTTCAAATCCATGGGATGTAGAAGGTTTAGCTTCAAATCCATGCAGAACACATTATTTAGCTGCAAATCAGTGCGAAGTAGAAGGCCCAGGTTCAAATCCATGCGATTCAAATGGTTTATCTTCAAATACTTGTGAAAGACATCATTTCGCTTCAACTGCATGCGAAACAAACGAGTTAGCTTCAAATCCATGTGAAACACACGATTTAGAATCAAATCAATACGAAGTAGAAGACTTAGCTTCAAATCCATGCGAAACAAATATGGTTTGGCTTCAAATACTTGCGATATAAATGAAGTAACTTCAAATGCATAGGATACAATCAAGTTAGCTTCAAATCCATGCAAAACACATGATTAAGCTTCAAATCAATGCTACGTAGAAGGTTTGGCTTCAAATCCAAGCGAAACAAATTATTTAGCTTCAGATACTTGCAATATAAGTGATATTGCTTCAAATGCAGACGAATCAAACGAATTAGCATCAAATCCAAGCGAAAAACACGATTTAGCTTCAAATCACTGGGAAGTAGATGGTTTAGCTTCAAACACATGCGAAACAAATGATTTAGCTTCAGATGCTTGCGATATAAGTGATATAGCTTCAAATGCTGACGAATCAAACGAGTTAGCATCGAGGTCCATGCGATACACGAGATTTAGCTTCAAATCAATGCGAAGTAGAAGGGTAAGCTTCAAATTAATGCGAAATAAATGATTTAGCTTCAGATACTTGCGATATAAGTGATATAGCATCAAATGCATGTGGAACGAACGAGATAGTTTCAAATACAAGCGAAACACATGATTTAGCTTAAAATCAATGCGAAGTATAAGGCATAGCTTCAAATACATGAGAAACAATTGATTTAGCTTCAGATACTTGCGGTATAAGTGACATAGTTTCAACTGAAGGCGAAACGAACGAGTTAGCTTCAAATCCATGCGAAACACATGATTCAGCTGCAAATCAATGCGATGTAGAGGCTTAGCTTCAAATCCATGCGAATCACATGATTTAGCATCAAATCCATGCGAAACACATTATTTAGGTGCAAATCAGTGCGAAGTAGAAGGCTCAGGTTCGAATCAATGCGATTCAAATGGTTTATCTACAAATACTTGTGAAAGACATGATTTATCTTCAACTGGATGCGAAACAACGAGTTAGCTTCAAATCCATGCGAAACACATGATTTAGCTTCAAATCAATGCGATATAGAAGCTTTAGCTTCAAATCCATACGACACATATGATTTAGCTTCAAATACTTCCGATATAAGTGATATAGCTTCAACAGCTGGAGGAATAAACGAGGTAGCTTCAATTCCATGCGAAACAAGTGTTTTAGCTACAATTACTTGTGATATACATTATTTAGCTACAACTGCATGCGAAACACACTAGATAGCTTCAAAACCATCCGAAACACACGATTTAGCTTCAAAACAATGAGATGTAGAAGGTTTAGCTTCAAATCCATGCGAAACAAATGGTTTAGTTACAAATACTTGTGATATACATTATTTAGCTACAACTGCATTCGAAACAAACGAGTTAGCTTCAAATCCATGCCAAGCACATGATTCAGCTGCAAATCAATGCGATGTAGAAGGTTTAGCTTCAAATCCATGCCAAACACATGATTTAGCTTCAAATCAATGCGATGTAGATGGTTTAGCTTGTAAATCCATGCGATACACATGTTTTAGCTTCCAATCAATGCGAAGTAGAAGGCTTAGCTTCAAATCCATGCGAAATTAATGGATTAGCTTCAAATACTTGTGATATACGTTATTTAGATTTAACTGCATGCGCAACGAACGAGTTAGCTGCAAATCGATGCAAAACACATGATTAAGCTTCAAATCAATGATATGTAGAAGGTTTAGCTTCAAATCCAAGCGAAACAAATGATTTAGCTTCAGATACTTGCGATATAAGTGATATAGCTTCTAATGCAGACGAAACAAACGAGTTAGCTTCAAATCCAAACAAAACACATAATACAGCTTCAAATCAATGCGATGTAGAAGCTTTAGCTTCAAATCCATGCGAAACACATGATTTACCTTCAACTCAATTCGAAGTACACGGCATAGATTCAAATCCATGCGAAACACATGATTTAGTTTCAAATACTTGCGATATAAGTGACATATTTTCAAATGAAGGCGAAACGAACGAGTTAGCTTCAAATGCATGCGAAACACATGATTCAGCTGCAAATCAATGCGATGTAGAAGGCTTAGATTCAAATCCATGCAAAACACGTGATTTAGGATCCAATCAATGCGAAGTAGAAGCCTTAGCTTCAAATCCATACGAAACAAATGCTTTAGCTTCAAATACTTGCGATATAAATGATATAGCTTCAAATACAGGAGAAACAAACGAGTTAGCTACAAATCCATGCAAAACACACGATTTAGCTTCAATTCAATGCCAAGTAGAAGGCTTAGCTTCAAATCCATGCGAATCTAATGGTTCGGCTTCAAATACTTGTGAAATGTATGATTTAGCTTCAACTGCATGCGAAACAACGAGTTACCTTCAAATCCACGCGAAACACATAATTTAGCTTCAAATCAATGCGAAGTAGCAGGTTTAGCTTCAAATCCATGCGAAACAAATGATTGAGCTTCCTACACTTGGGATATAGGTGATATAGCTTCAACTGCATGCGAAACAAATGAGTTACATTCAAATCCAAGCGAAACACATGATTTAGCTTCAAATACTTGCGATATAAGTGATATAGTTTCAAATGCAGGAGAAACGAACGAGTTAGCTTCAAATCCATGGCAAACACATGATTTAGCTTCAAATCCATGGGATGTAGGAGGTTTAGCTTCAAATCCATGCAGAACACATTATTTAGCTGCAAATCAGTGCGAAGTAGAAGGCCCAGGTTCAAATCCATGCGATTCAAATGGTTCATATTCAAATACTTGTGAAAGACATCATTTCGCTTCAACTGCATGTGAAACAAACGAGTTAGCTTCAAATCCATGTGACACACACGATTTAGAATCAAATCAATACGAAGTAGAAGACTTAGCTTCAAATCCATGCGAAACAAATATGGTTTGGCTTCAAATACTTGCGATATAAATGAAGTAACTTCAAATGCATAGGATACAATCAAGTTAGCTTCAAATCCATGCAAAACACATGATTAAGCTTCAAATCAATGCTACGTAGAAGGTTTAGCTTCAAATCCAAGCGAAACAAATTATTTAGCTTCAGATACTTGCAATATAAGTGATATTGCTTCAAATGCAGACGAATCAAACGAATTAGCATCAAATCCAAGCGAAAAACACGATTTAGCTTCAAATCACTGGGATGTAGATGGTTTAGCTTCAAACACATGCGAAACAAATGATTTAGCTTCACATGCTTGCGATATAAGTGATATAGCTCCAAATGCTGACGAATCAAACGAGTTAGCATCGAGATCCATGCGATACACGAGATTTAGCTTCAAATCAATGCGAAGTAGAAGGCTAAGCTTCAAATTAATGCGAAATAAATGATTTAGCTTCAGATACATGCGATATAAGTGATATAGCATCAAATGCATGTGGAACGAACGAGATAGCTTCAAATACAAGCGAAACACATGATTTAGCTTAAAATCAATGCGAAGTATAAGGCATAGCTTCAAATACATGAGAAACAATTGATTTAGCTTCAGATACTTGCGGTATAAGTGACATAGTTTCAACTGAAGGCGAAACGAACGAGTTAGCTTCAAATCCATGCGAAACACATGATTCAGCTGCAAATCAATGCGATGTAGAAGGCTTAGCTTCAAATCCATGCGAATCACATGATTTAGCTTCAAATCCATGCGAAACACATTATTTAGGTGCAAATCAGTGCGAAGTAGAAGGCTCAGGTTCGAATCAATGCGATTCAAATGGTTTATCTTCAAATACTTGTGAAAGACATGATTTATCTTCAACTGGATGCGAAACAACGAGTTAGCTTCAAATCCATGCGAAACACATAGATTTAGCTTCAAATCAATGTGATGTAGATGGTTTAGCTTCAAATGCTTGCAGAACACGTGATTTAGCTTCCAATTAATGCGAAGATGAAGGCTTAGTTTCAAATTCATGCGAAACAAATGGTTTAGCTTCAAATTCTTGTGATAAACGTTATTTAGATTTAACTGCATGCGCAACGAAGTAGTTAGCTTCAAATCAATGCGAAACACATGATTTAGCTGCACATCAATGCGATATAGAAGCTTTAGCTTCAAATCCATACGACACATATGATTCAGCTTCAAATACTTCCGATATAAGTGATATAGCTTCAAAAGCTGGAGGAATAAACGAGGTAGCTTCAATTCCATGCGAAACAAGTGGTTTAGCTACAATTACTTGTGATATACATTATTTAGCTACAACTGCATGCGAAACACACTAGATAGCTTCAAAACCACCGAAACACACGATTTAGCTTCAAAACAATGAGATGTAGAAGGTTTAGCTTCAAATCCATGCGAAACAAATGGTTTAGTTACAAATACTTGTGATATACATTATTTAGCTACAACTGCATGCGAAACAAACGAGTTAGCTTCAAATCCATGCGAAACACATGATTTAGCTTCAAATACTTGCGATATAAGTGATCTAGCTTCAAATACAGGCGAAACAAACGAGTTAGCTTCAAATCCATGCCAAGCACATGATTCAGCTGCAAATCAATGCGATGTAGAAGGTTTAGCTTCAAATCCATGCCAAACACATGATTTAGCTTCAAATCAATACGATGTAGAAGGTTTAGTTTCAAATCCATGCGAAACACATGATTTAGCTTCAAATACTTGCGATATAAGTGATCTAGCTTCAAAAACAGGCGAAACGAACGAGTTAGCTTCAAATCCATGCCAAGCACATGAATCAGCTGCAAATCAATGCGATGTAGAAGGTTTAGCTTCAAATCCATGCCAAACACATGATTTAGCTTCAAATCAATGCGATGTAGAAGGTTTAGCTTGTAAATCCATGCGATACACATGTTTTAGCTTCCAATCAATGCGAAGTAGAAGGCTTAGCTTCAAATCCATGCGAAATTAATGGATTAGCTTCAAATACTTGTGATATACGTCATTTAGATTTAACTGCATGCGCAACGAACGAGTTAGCTGCAAATCGATGCAAAACACATGATTAAGCTTCAAATCAATGATATGTAGAAGGTTTAGCTTCAAATCCAAGCGAAACAAATGATTTAGCTTCAGATACTTGCGATATAAGTGATATAGCTTCTAATGCAGACGAAACAAACGAGTTAGCTTCAAATCCAAACAAAACACATAATACAGCTTCAAATCAATGCGATGTAGAAGCTTTAGCTTCAAATCCATGCGAAACACATGATTTACCTTCAACTCAATTCGAAGTACACGGCATAGATTCAAATCCATGCGAAACAAATTGTTTAGCTACAAATACTTGTGATATACGTTATTTAGATTCAACTGCGTGCACAACAAGCGAATCAGCTTCAAATACATGAAAAACACATGATTTAGCAGCAAATCAGTGTGATGTAGAAGGTTTAGCTTCAAATCCACGAGAAACCAATGATTTTGCTTCAGATACTTGCGATATAAGTGGTATAGCTTCAAATGCAGGAGAGTCAAATGAGTTAGCTTCAAATCCATGCGAAACACATGATTTAGCTTCAAACACTTGGGGTATAAGTAATGTAAATTCAACTGCAGGCGAAACGAACGAGATAGCTTCAAATCCAAGCGAAACACATTATTTAGCTGCAAATCAATGCGATGTAGAAGGTTTAGTTTCAAATCCATGCGAATCAAATGATTTAGCTTCAAGTACTTGTTATATACATGATATAGCTTCAAATGCAGGCGGAAAAAACGAGGTAGCTTCAATTCCATGCGAAACAAATTATTTAGCTTCAAACGAATGCGAAGTAGAAGGCTTAGGTTCAAATCCATGCGAAACAAATGGTTTAGCTACAAATACTCGTGATATACATTATTTAGCTACAACTGCATGCGAAACAAACGAGCTAGCTTCAATTCCATGCGAAACACATGATTTAGCTTCAAATCAATGCGATGTAGATGGTTTAGGTTAAAATCCATGCGAAACAAATGATTGAGCTTCCAACACTTGGGATATGGGTGATATAGCTTCAACTGCATGCGAAACAAATGAGTTACATTGAAATCCAAGCGAAACACATAATTTAGCTTCAAATCAATGCGATGTAGAAGTTTTAGCTTCAAATCCAAGCGAAACACATGATTTAGTTTCAAATACTTGCGATATAAGTGACATATTTTCAAATGAAGGCGAAACAAACGAGTTAGCTTCAAACAAATGATTTAGCTTCAAATCAATGCGATGTAGAATGATTAGCTTCAAGTCCATGCTAAACAAATGGTTTAGCTACAAATACTTGTGATATACATTATTTAGCTATATATGCATGCGAAACAAACGAGTTAGCTTCAAATCCATGCGAAACACATGATTTAGCTTCAAATCAATGCGATGTAGAAGGTTTAGCTTCAAATCCAACCGAACACATGATTTAGCTTCAAATACTAGCGATATAAGTGATATAGCTTGAAATACAGGCGAAACGAACGAGTTAGCTTCAAATCCATGCGAAACACATGATTTAGTTTCAAATACTTGCGATATAACTGACATATTTTCAAATGAAGGCGAAACGAACGAGTTAGCTTCAAATGCATGCGAAACACATTATACAGCTGCAAATCAATGCGATGTAGAAGGTTTAGATTCAAATCCATGCAAAACACATGATTTAGGATCCAATCAATGCGAAGTAGAAGGCTTACCTTCAAATCCATGCGAAACAAATGGTTTAGCTTCAAATACTTGCGATATAAATGATACATCTTCAAATACAGGAGAAACAAACGGGTTAGCTTCAAATCCATGCAAAACACACGATTTATCTTCAATTCAATGCCAAGTAGAAGGCTTAGCTTCAAATCCATGCGAATCAATTGTTTAGCTGCAAATACTTGTGATATACATGATTTAGCTTCAACTGCATGCAAAACAAACGAGTTAGCTTCAAAGCGATGCGAAACACAATATTTAGCGTCAAATCAATGCGAAGTAGAATGCAGAGCTTCAAATCCATGCGATACAAATGGTTTAGCTTCAAATACTTGTGATATACATGATTTAGCTTCAACTGCATTCGAAGCAAACGAGTTAGATCCAAATCCACGCGAAACACATGATTTAACTTCAAATCAGTGCGAAGTAGAAGGCTTAGCTTCAAATCCATGCGAATCTAATGGTTCGGCATCAAATACTTGTGAAATGCATGATTTAGCTTCAACTACATGCGAAACAACGAGTTACCTTCAAATCCACTCGAAACACATAATGTAGCTTCAAATCAATGCGAAGTAGCAGGTTTAGCTTCAAATCCATGCGAAACAAATGATTGAGCTTCCTACACTTGGGATATAGGTGATATAGCTTCAACTGCATGCGAAACAAATGAGTTACATTCAAATCCAAGCGAAACACATGATTTAGCTTCAAATACTTGCGATATAAATGATATAGCTTCATATACAGGAGAAACAAACGAGATAGCTTCAAATCCATGCAAAACACACGATTTAGCTTCAATTCAATGCCAAGTAGAAGGCTTAGCTTCAAATCCATGCGAATCTAATGGTTCGGCTTCAAATACTTGTGAAATGCATGATTTAGCTTCAACTGCATGCGAAACAACGAGTTACCTTCAAATCCACGCGAAACACATAATTTAGCTTCAAATCAATGCGAAGTAGCAGGTTTAGCTTCAAATCCATGCGAAACAAATGATTGAGCTTCCTACACTTGGGATATAGGTGATATAGCTTCAACTGCATGCGAAACAAATGAGTTACATTCAAATCCAAGCGAAACACATGATTTAGCTTCAAATACTTGCGATAAAAGTGATATGGTTTCAAATGCAGGAGAAACGAACGAGTTAGCTTCAAATCCATGCGAAACACATGATTCAGCTGCAAATCAATGCGATGTAGAAGGCTTAGATTCAAATCCATGCAAAACACGTGATTTAGGATCCAATCAATGCGAAGTAGAAGCATTAGCTTCAAATCCATGCGAAACAAATGCTTTAGCTTCAAATACTTGCGATATAAATGATATAGCTTCAAATACAGGAGAAACAAACGGGTTAGCTTCAAATCCATGCAAAACACGTGATTTAGGATCCAATCAATGCGAAGTAGAAGCATTAGCTTCAAAACCATGCGAAACAAATGGTTTAGCTTCAAATACTTGCGATATAAATGATACAGCTTCAAATACAGGAGAAACAAACGGGTTAGCTTCAAATCCATGCAAAACACACGATTTATCTTCAATTCAATGCCAAGTAGGAGGCTTAGCTTCAAATCCATGGAATCAATTGTTTAGCTGCAAATACTTGTGATATACATGATTTAGCTTCAACTGCATGCAAAACAAACGAGTTAGCTTCAAAGCGATGCGAAACACAATATTTAGCGTCAAATCAATGCGAAGTAGAATGCAGAGCTTCAAATCCATGCGATACAAATGGTTTAGCTTCAAATACTTGTGATAGACATGATTTCGCTTCAACTGCATTCGAAGCAAACGAGTTAGGTCCAAATGCACGCGAAACACATGATTTAACTTCAAATCAGTGCGAAGTAGAAGGCTTAGCTTCAAATCCATGCGAATCTAATGGTTCGGCATCAAATACTTGTGAAATGCATGATTTAGCTTCAACTGCATGCGAAACAAATGAGTTACATTCAAATCCAAGCGAAACACATGATTTAGCTTCAAATCAATGCGATGTAGAAGGTTTAGCTTCAAATCCATGCGAAACAAATGATTTAGCTTCAAATCAATGCGAAGTAGAAGGCTTAGCTTCAAATCCATGCGAAACAAATGGTTTAGCTAGAAATAGTTGTGATATACATTATTTAGCTACAACTGCATGCGAAACAAATGAGTTAGCTTCAAATCCATGCGAAACACATGATTTAGCTTCAAATCAATGCGATGTAGAAGGTTCAGCTTCAAATCCATGCGACGCACATGATTTAGCTTCAAATCAATGCGATGTAGAAGGTTTAGCTTCAAATCCATGCGAAACAAATGATTTAGCTTCAAATCAATGCGAAGTAGAAGGATTAGCTTCAAAGCCATGCTAAACAAATGGTTTAGGTTCAAATCAATGCGAAGTAGAAGGCCTAGCTTCAAATCCATGCGAAACAAATGGTTTAGCTACAAATACTTGTGATATACAATATTTAGCTACAACTGCATGCGAAACAAACGAGTTAGCTTCAAATCCATGCGAAACACATGATTTAGCTTCAAATCAATGCGATCTAGAAGGTTTAGCTTCAAATCCATGCGAAACAAATGATTGAGCTTCAAACACTTGGGATATATGTGGTATATTTTCAACTGCATGCGAAACAAACGAGTTACCTTCAAATCCACGCGAAACACATGATTTAGCTTCAAGTCAATTTGATGTAGAAGGTTTAGCTTCAAATCCATGCGAAACAAATGATTTAGCTTCAAATCAATGCGAAGTAGAAGGCTTAGCGTCAAATCCATGCGAAACAAATGGTTTAGCTACAAATACTTGTGATATACATTATTTAGCTACAACTGCCTGTGAAACAAACAAGTTAGCTTCAAATCCATGCGAAACACATGATTTAGCTTCAAATCAATGCGATGTAGAAAGTTTAGCTTCAAATCCATGCGATACACAAGATTTAGCTTCAAATCAATGCGATGTAGAAGGTTCAGCTTCAAATCCATGCGACGCATATGATTTAGCTTCAAATACTTGCGATATAAGTGATATAGCTTCAAAAGCTGGAGGAACAAACGAGGTAGCTTCAATTCTATGCGAAACAAATGATTTAGCTTCAAATCAATGCGATCTAGAAGGTTTAGCTTCAAATCCATGCGAAACAAATGATTGAGCTTCAAACACTTGGGATATATGTGGTATATTTTCAACTGCATGCGAAACAAACGAGTTACCTTCAAATCCACGCGAAACACATGATTTAGCTTCAAGTCAATTTGATGTAGAAGGTTTAGCTTCAAATCCATGCGAAACAAATGATTTAGCTTCAAATCAATGCGAAGTAGAAGGCTTAGCTTCAAATCCATGCGAAACAAATGGTTTAGCTACAAATACTTGTGATATACATTATTTAGCTTCAACTGCATGCGAAACAAACGAGTTACCTTCAAATCCACTCGAAACACATGATTTAGCTTCAAATCAATGCGATGTAGAAGGTTTAGCTTCAAATCCATGCGAAACAAATGATTTAGCTTCAAATCAATGCGAAGTAGAAGGCTTAGCTTCAAATCCATGCGAAACAAATGGTTTAGCTAGAAATAGTTGTGATATACATTATTTAGCTACAACTGCATGCGAAACAAATGAGTTAGCTTCAAATCCATGCGATACACAAGATTTAGCTTCAAATCAATGCGACGTAGAAGGTTCAGCTTCAAATCCATGCGACACATATGATTTAGCTTCAAATATTTGCGATATAACTGATATAGCTTCAAAAGCAGGAGGAACAAACGAAGTAGTTTCAATTCCATGCGAAACAAATGATTTAGCTTCAAATCAATGCGAAGTAGAGGGCTTAGCTTCAAATCCATGCGAAACAAATGGTTTAGCTACAAATACTTGTGATATACATTATTTAGCTACAACTGCATACGAAACAAACGAGTTAGCTTCAAATACATGGGAAACACATGATTTAGCTTCAAATCAATGCGATGTAGAAGGTTTAGCATCAAATCCATGCGATACACATGATTGAGCTTCAAGCACTTGTGATAAAGGTGATATAGCCTCAACTGCATGGGAAACAAACGAGTTACCTTCTAATCCACGCGAAACACATGATTTAGCTTCAAATCAATTTGATGTAGAAGGTTTAGCTTCAAATCCATGCGAAACAAATGATTTAGCTACAAATCATTGCGAAGTAGAAGGCTTAGCTTCAAATCCATGCGAAACAAATGGTTTAGCTACAAATACTTGTGATATACATTATTTAGCTACAACTGCATGCGAAACAAACGAGTTAGCTTCAAATCCATGCGAAACACATGATTTAGCTTCAAATCAATGCGATGTCGAAGGTTCAGCTTCAAATCCATGCGACACATATGATTTAGCTTCAAATACTTACGATATAAGTGATATAGATTCAAAAGCAGGAGGGACAAACGAGGTAGCTTCAAATACATGGGATACACATGATTTAGCTTCAAATCAATGCGATGTAGAAAGTTCAGCTTCAAATCCATGCGGTGCACATGATTTAGCTTCAAATACTTGCGATATAAGTGATATAACTTCAAAATCTGGAGGAACAGACGAGGTAGCTTCAAATCCATGCGAGACAAATGATTGTGTTTCAAACACTTGGGATATAGGTGATATAGCTTCAACTACATGCGAAACAAACGAGTTACCTTCAAATCCACGCGAAACACATGATTTAGCTTCAAGTCAATTTGATGTAGAAGGTTTAGCTTCAAATCCATGCGAAACACATGATTTAGCTTCAAATCAATGCGATGTAGAAGGTTCAGCTTCAAATCCATGCGACGCACATGATTTAGCTTCAAATCAATGCGATGTAGAAGGTTTAGCTTCAAATCCATGCGAAACAAATGATTTAGATTCAAATCAATGCGAAGTAGAAGGATTAGCTTCAAAGCCATGCTAAACAAATGGTTTAGGTTCAAATCAATGCGAAGTAGAAGGCCTAGCTTCAAATCCATGCGAAACAAATGGTTTAGCTACAAATACTTGTGATATACAATATTTAGCTACAGCTGCATGCGAAACAAACGAGTTAGCTTCAAATCCATGCGAAACACATGATTTAGCTTCAAATCAATGCGATGTAGAAGGTTTAGCTTCAAATCCATGCGATTTACAAGATTTAGCTTCAAATCCATGCGATGTAGTAGGTTCAGCTTCAAATCCATGCGAAACAAATGATTTAGCTTCAAATCAATGCGAAGTAGAAGGCTTAGCTTCAAAGCCATGCTAAACAAATGGTTTAGCTACAAATACTTGTGAAATACATTATTTAGCTACAACTGCATGCGAAACAAACGAGTTAGCTTCAGATCCACGCGAAACACATGATTTAGCTTCAAATCAATGCGATGTATAAGGTTTAGCTTCAAATCCATGCGAAACAAATGATTTAGCTTCAAATCAATGCGAAGTAGAAGGCTTAGCTTCAAAGCCATGCTAAACAAATGGTTTAGGTTCAAATCAATGCGAAGTAGAAGGCCTAGCTTCAAATCCATGCGAAACAAATGGTTTAGCTACAAATACTTGTGATATACAATATTTAGCTACAACTGCATGGGAAACAAACGAGTTACCTTCAAATCCACGCGAAACACATGATTTAGCTTCAAGTCAATTTGATGTAGAACGTTTAGCTTCAAATCCAAGCGAAACAAATGATTTAGCTTCAAATCAATGCGAAGTAGAAGGCTTAGCTTCAAATCCATGCGAAACAAATGGTTTAGCTACAAATACTTGTGATATACTTTATTTAGCTACAACTGCCTGTGAAACAAACAAGTTAGCTTCAAATCCATGCGAAACACATGATTTAGCTTCAAATCAATGCGATGTAGAAGGTTTAGCTTCAAATCCATGCGATACACAAGATTTAGCTTCAAATCAATGCGATGTAGAAGGTTCAGCTTCAAATCCATGCGACGCATATGATTTAGCTTCAAATACTTGCGATATAAGTGATATAGCTTCAAAAGCTGGAGGAACAAACGAGGTAGCTTCAATTCTATGCGAAACAAATGATTTAGCTTCAAATCAATGCGATGTAGAAGGTTTAGCTTCAAATCCATGCGAAACAAATGATTGAGCTTCAAACACTTGGGATATAGGTGATATAGCTTCAACTGCATGCGAAACAAATGAGTTACATTCAAATCCAAGCGAAACACATGATTTAGCTTCAAATACTTGCGATATAAGTGATATAGTTTCAAATGCAGGAGAAACGAACGAGTTAGCTTCAAATCCATGCGAAACACATGATTCAGCTGCAAATCAATGCGATGTAGAAGGCTTAGTTTCAAATCCATGCGATACACAAGATTTAGCTTCAAATCAATGCGACGTAGAAGGTTCAGCTTCAAATCCATGCGAAACAAATGGTTTAGCTACAAATACTTGTGATATACAATATTTAGCTACAACTGCATGCGAAACAAACGAGTTAGCTTCAAATTCATGCGAAACACATGATTTAGCTTCAAATCAATGCGATGTAGAAGGTTTAGCATCAAATCCATGCGATACGAATGATTGAGCTTCAAAGACTTGGGATAAAGGTGATATAGCTTCAACTGCATGAGAAAACAAACGAGTTGCTTTCAAATCCACGCGAAACACATGATTTAGCTTCAAATCAATGCGATCTAGAAGGTTTAGCTTCAAATCCATGCGATACAAATGATTGAGCTACAAACACTTGGGATAAAGGTGATATAGCTTCATCTGCATGCGAAACAAACGAGTTACCTTCAAACCCACGCGAAACACATGATTTAGCTTCAAATCAATTTTATGTAGAAGGTTTAGCTTCAAATCCATGCGAAACAAATGATTTAGATTCAAATCAATGCGAAGTAGAAGGCTTAGCTTCAAATCCATGCGAAACAAATGGTTTAGCTACAAATACTTGTGATATACATTATTTAGCTACAACTGCATGCGAAACAAACGAGTTAGCTTCAAATCCATGCGAAACACATGATTTAGCTTCAAATCAATGCGATGTAGAAGGTTCAGCTTCAAATCCATGCGACGCACATGATTTAGCTTCAAATCAATGCTATGTAGAAGGTTTAGCTTCAAATCCATGCGAAACAAATGATTTAGCTTCAAATCAATGCGAAGTAGAAGGCTTAGCTTCAAAGCCATGCTAAACAAATGGTTTAGGTTCAAATCAATGCGAAGTAGAAGGCTTAGCTTCAAATCCATGCGAAACAAATGGTTTAGCTAGAAATACTTGTGATATACATTTTTTAGCTACAACTGCATGCGAAACAAATGAGTTAGCTTCAAATCCATGCGAAACACATGATTTAGCTTCAAATCAATGCGATGTAGAAGGTTTAGCTTCAAATCCATGCGATGTAGAAGGTTCATCTTCAAATCCATGCAAAACACGTGATTTAGCTTCCTATTAATGGGAAGTAGAAGGCTTAGCTTAAAATCTATGCGAAACAAATGGTTTAGCTTCAAATACTTGTGATATACGTTATTTAGATTTAACTGCATGCGCAACGATCGAGTTAGCTTCAAATCCATGCGAAACACATGATTTACCTGCAAATCAATGCGATGTACAAGGTTTAGCTTCAAATCCGTGCGATGTAGAAGGTTTAGCTTCAAATCCATGCAAAACACGTGATTTAGCTTCCTAGTAATGCGAAGTAGAAGGCTTAGCTTAAAATCTATGCGAAACAAATGGTTTAGCTTCAAATACTTGTGATATACGTTATTTAGATTTAACTGCATGCGCAACGATCGAGTTAGCTTCAAATCCATGCGAAACACATGATTTACCTGCAAATCAATGCGATGTACAAGGTTTAGCTTCAAATCCGTGCGATGTAGAAGGTTTAGCTTCAAATCCATACGAAACAAATGATTTAGCTTCAAATCAATGCGATGTAGAGAGTTTAGCTTCAAATCCATGCGATACACAAGATTTAGATTCAAATCAATGCGATGTAGAAAGTTCAGCTTCAAATCCATGCGACGCACATGATTTAGCTTCAAATACTTGCGATATAAGTGATATAGCTTCAAAAGCTGGAGGAACAAACGAAGTAGCTTCAATTCCATGCGAAACATATGATTTAGCTTCAAATCAATGCGAAGTAGTGGGCTTAGCTTCAAATCCATGCGAAACAAATGGTTTAGCTACAAATACTTGTGATATACAATATTTAGCTACAACTGCATGCGAAACAAACGAGTTAGCTTCAAATCCATGCGAAACACATGATTTAGCTTCAAATCAATGCGATGTAGAAGGTTTAGCATCAAATCCATGCGATACAAATGATTGAGCTTCAAACACTTGGGATAAAGGTGATATAGCTTCAACTGCATGAGAAAACAAACGAGTTGCTTACAAATCCACGCGAAACACATGATTTAGCTTCAAATCAATGCGATCTAGAAGGTTCAGCTTCAAATCCATGCGACACATATGATTTAGCTTCAAATATTTGCGATATAACTGATATAGCTTCAAAAGCAGGAGGAACAAACGAAGTAGTTTCAATTCCATGCGAAACAAATGATTTAGCTTCAAATCAATGCGAAGTAGAGGGCTTAGCTTCAAATCCATGCGAAACAAATGGTTTAGCTACAAATACTTGTGATATACATTATTTAGCTACAACTGCATACGAAACAAACGAGTTAGCTTCAAATACATGGGAAACACATGATTTAGCTTCAAATCAATGCGATGTAGAAGGTTTAGCATCAAATCCATGCGATACACATGATTGAGCTTCAAGCACTTGTGATAAAGGTGATATAGCCTCAACTGCATGCGAAACAAACGAGTTACCTTCTAATCCACGCGAAACACATGATTTAGCTTCAAATCAATTTGATGTAGAAGGTTTAGCTTCAAATCCATGCGAAACAAATGATTTAGCTACAAATCATTGCGAAGTAGAAGGCTTAGCTTCAAATCCATGCGAAACAAATGGTTTAGCTACAAATACTTGTGATATACATTATTTAGCTACAACTGCATGCGAAAAAAACGAGTTAGCTTCAAATCCATGCGAAACACATGATTTAGCTTCAAATCAATGCGATGTAGAAGGTTCAGCTTCAAATCCATGCGACACATATGATTTAGCTTCAAATACTTACGATATAAGTGATATAGATTCAAAAGCAGGAGGGACAAACGAGGTAGCTTCAAATACATGGGATACACATGATTTAGCTTCAAATCAATGCGATGTAGAAAGTTCAGCTTCAAATCCATGCGGTGCACATGATTTAGCTTCAAATACTTGCGATATAAGTGATATAACTTCAAAATCTGGAGGAACAGACGAGGTAGCTTCAAATCCATGCGAGACAAATGATTGTGTTTCAAACACTTGGGATATAGGTGATATAGCTTCAACTACATGCGAAACAAACGAGTTACCTTCAAATCCACGCGAAACACATGATTTAGCTTCAAGTCAATTTGATGTAGAAGGTTTAGCTTCAAATCCATGCGAAACACATGATTTAGCTTCAAATCAATGCGATGTAGAAGGTTCAGCTTCAAATCCATGCGACGCACATGATTTAGCTTCAAATCAATGCGATGTAGAAGGTTTAGCTTCAAATCCATGCGAAACAAATGATTTAGATTCAAATCAATGCGAAGTAGAAGGATTAGCTTCAAAGCCATGCTAAACAAATGGTTTAGGTTCAAATCAATGCGAAGTAGAAGGCCTAGCTTCAAATCCATGCGAAACAAATGGTTTAGCTACAAATACTTGTGATATACAATATTTAGCTACAACTGCATGCGAAACAAACGAGTTAGCTTCAAATCCATGCGAAACACATGATTTAGCTTCAAATCAATGCGATGTAGAAGGTTTAGCTTCAAATCCATGCGATTTACAAGATTTAGCTTCAAATCCATGCGATGTAGTAGGTTCAGCTTCAAATCCATGCGAAACAAATGATTTAGCTTCAAATCAATGCGAAGTAGAAGGCTTAGCTTCAAAGCCATGCTAAACAAATGGTTTAGCTACAAATACTTGTGAAATACATTATTTAGCTACAACTGCATGCGAAACAAACGAGTTAGCTTCAGATCCACGCGAAACACATGATTTAGCTTCAAATCAATGCGATGTATAAGGTTTAGCTTCAAATCCATGCGAAACAAATGATTTAGCTTCAAATCAATGCGAAGTAGAAGGCTTAGCTTCAAAGCCATGCTAAACAAATGGTTTAGGTTCAAATCAATGCGAAGTAGAAGGCCTAGCTTCAAATCCATGCGAAACAAATGGTTTAGCTACAAATACTTGTGATATACAATATTTAGCTACAACTGCATGGGAAACAAACGAGTTACCTTCAAATCCACGCGAAACACATGATTTAGCTTCAAGTCAATTTGATGTAGAACTTTTAGCTTCAAATCCAAGCGAAACAAATGATTTAGCTTCAAATCAATGCGAAGTAGAAGGCTTAGCTTCAAATCCATGCGAAACAAATGGTTTAGCTACAAATACTTGTGATATACTTTATTTAGCTACAACTGCCTGTGAAACAAACAAGTTAGCTTCAAATCCATGCGAAACACATGATTTAGCTTCAAATCAATGCGATGTAGAAGGTTTAGCTTCAAATCCATGCGATACACAAGATTTAGCTTCAAATCAATGCGATGTAGAAGGTTCAGCTTCAAATCCATGCGACGCATATGATTTAGCTTCAAATACTTGCGATATAAGTGATATAGCTTCAAAAGCTGGAGGAACAAACGAGGTAGCTTCAATTCTATGCGAAACAAATGATTTAGCTTCAAATCAATGCGATGTAGAAGGTTTAGCTTCAAATCCATGCGAAACAAATGATTGAGCTTCAAACACTTGGGATATAGGTGATATAGCTTCAACTGCATGCGAAACAAATGAGTTACATTCAAATCCAAGCGAAACACATGATTTAGCTTCAAATACTTGCGATATAAGTGATATAGTTTCAAATGCAGGAGAAACGAACGAGTTAGCTTCAAATCCATGCGAAACACATGATTCAGCTGCAAATCAATGCGATGTAGAAGGCTTAGTTTCAAATCCATGCGATACACAAGATTTAGCTTCAAATCAATGCGACGTAGAAGGTTCAGCTTCAAATCCATGCGAAACAAATGGTTTAGCTACAAATACTTGTGATATACAATATTTAGCTACAACTGCATGAGAAAACAAACGAGTTGCTTTCAAATCCACGCGAAACACATGATTTAGCTTCAAATCAATGCGATCTAGAAGGTTTAGCTTCAAATCCATGCGATACAAATGATTGAGCTACAAACACTTGGGATAAAGGTGATATAGCTTCATCTGCATGCGAAACAAACGAGTTACCTTCAAACCCACGCGAAACACATGATTTAGCTTCAAATCAATTTTATGTAGAAGGTTTAGCTTCAAATCCATGCGAAACAAATGATTTAGATTCAAATCAATGCGAAGTAGAAGGCTTAGCTTCAAATCCATGCGAAACAAATGGTTTAGCTACAAATACTTGTGATATACATTATTTAGCTACAACTGCATGCGAAACAAACGAGTTAGCTTCAAATCCATGCGAAACACATGATTTAGCTTCAAATCAATGCGATGTAGAAGGTTCAGCTTCAAATCCATGCGACGCACATGATTTAGCTTCAAATCAATGCTATGTAGAAGGTTTAGCTTCAAATCCATGCGAAACAAATGATTTAGCTTCAAATCAATGCGAAGTAGAAGGCTTAGCTTCAAAGCCATGCTAAACAAATGGTTTAGGTTCAAATCAATGCGAAGTAGAAGGCTTAGCTTCAAATCCATGCGAAACAAATGGTTTAGCTAGAAATACTTGTGATATACATGTTTTAGCTACAACTGCATGCGAAACAAATGAGTTAGCTTCAAATCCATGCGAAACACATGATTTAGCTTCAAATCAATGCGATGTAGAAGGTTTAGCTTCAAATCCATGCGATGTAGAAGGTTCATCTTCAAATCCATGCAAAACACGTGATTTAGCTTCCTATTAATGGGAAGTAGAAGGCTTAGCTTAAAATCTATGCGAAACAAATGGTTTAGCTTCAAATACTTGTGATATACGTTATTTAGATTTAACTGCATGCGCAACGATCGAGTTAGCTTCAAATCCATGCGAAACACATGATTTACCTGCAAATCAATGCGATGTACAAGGTTTAGCTTCAAATCCGTGCGATGTAGAAGGTTTAGCTTCAAATCCATGCAAAACACGTGATTTAGCTTCCTAGTAATGCGAAGTAGAAGGCTTAGCTTAAAATCTATGCGAAACAAATGGTTTAGCTTCAAATACTTGTGATATACGTTATTTAGATTTAACTGCATGCGCAACGATCGAGTTAGCTTCAAATCCATGCGAAACACATGATTTACCTGCAAATCAATGCCATGTACAAGGTTTAGCTTCAAATCCGTGCGATGTAGAAGGTTTAGCTTCAAATCCATACGAAACAAATGATTTAGCTTCAAATCAATGCGATGTAGAGAGTTTAGCTTCAAATCCATGCGATACACAAGATTTAGATTCAAATCAATGCGATGTAGAAAGTTCAGCTTCAAATCCATGCGACGCACATGATTTAGCTTCAAATACTTGCGATATAAGTGATATAGCTTCAAAAGCTGGAGGAACAAACGAAGTAGCTTCAATTCCATGCGAAACATATGATTTAGCTTCAAATCAATGCGAAGTAGTGGGCTTAGCTTCAAATCCATGCGAAACAAATGGTTTAGCTACAAATACTTGTGATATACAATATTTAGCTACAACTGCATGCGAAACAAACGAGTTAGCTTCAAATCCATGCGAAACACATGATTTAGCTTCAAATCAATGCGATGTAGAAGGTTTAGCATCAAATCCATGCGATACAAATGATTGAGCTTCAAACACTTGGGATAAAGGTGATATAGCTTCAACTGCATGAGAAAACAAACGAGTTGCTTACAAATCCACGCGAAACACATGATTTAGCTTCAAATCAATGCGATCTAGAAGGTTTAGCTTCAAATCCATGCGAAACAAATGATTGAGCTTCAAATCAGTGCGAAGTAGAAGGCTTAGCTTCAAATCCATGCGAAACAAATGGTTTAGCTACAAATACTTGTGATATACATTATTTAGCTACAACTGCATGCGAAACAAACGAGTTAGCTTCAAATCCATGCGAAACACATGATTTAGCTTCAAATCAATGCGATGTAGAAGGTTCAGCTTCAAATCCATGCGACGCACATGATTTAGCTTCAAATCAATGCGATGTAGAAGGTTTAGCTTCAAATCCATGCGAAACATATGATTTAGCTTCAAATAAATGCGAAGTAGAAGGCTTAGCTTCAAAGCCATGCTAAACAAATGGTTTAGGTTCAAATCAATGCGAAGTAGAAGGCCTAGCTTCAAATCCATGCGAAACAAATGGTTTAGCTACAAATACTTGTGATATACAATATTTAGCTACAACTGCATGCGAAACAAACGAGTTAGCTTCAAATCCATGCGAAACACATGATTTAGCTTCAATTGAATGCGATCTAGGATGTTTAGCTTCAAATCCATGCGAAACAAATGATTGAGCTTCAAACACTTGGGATATATGTGGTATATTTTCAACTGCATGCGAAACAAACGAGTTACCTTCAAATCCACGCGAAACACATGAGTTAGCTTCAAATCAATGCGATGTAGAAGGTTTAGCATCAAATCCATGCGATTCAAATGATTGAGCTTCAAACACTTGGGATAAAGGTGATATAGCTTCATCTGCATGCGAAACAAACGCGTTACCTTCAAATCCACGCGAAACACATGATTTAGCTTCAAATCAATTTGATGTAGAAGGTTTAGCTTCAAATCCATGCGAAACAAATGATTTAGCTTCAAATCAATGCGAAGTAGAAGGCTTAGCTTCAAATCCATGCGAAACAAATGGTTTAGCTACAAATACTTGTGATATACATTATTTAGCTACAACTGCCTGCGAAACAAACGAGTTAGCTTCAAGTCCATGCGAAACACATGATTTTACTTCAAATCAATGCGATGTAGAAGGTTTAGCTTCAAATCCATGCGAAACAAATGATTGAGCTTCAAACACTTGGGATATAGTTGGTATAGCTTCAACTGCATGCGAAACAAACGAGTTACCTTCAAATTCACGCGAAATACATGAGTTAGCTTCAAATCAATGTGATGTAGAAGGTTTAGCTTCATATCCATGCGAAACAAATGATTGAGCTTCAAACACTTGGGATAAAGGTGATATAGCTTCAACTGCATGCGAAACAAACGAGTTACCTTCAAATCCATGCGAAACACATGATTTAGCTTCATATCAATGCGATGTAGAAGGTTTAGCTTCAAATCCATGCGAAACAAATGTTTTAGCTACAAATACTTGCGATATAAGTGATATAGCTTCAAAAGCAGGATGAACAAACGAGGTAGCTTCAATTCTATGCGAAACATATGATTTAGCTTCAAATCAATGCGAAGTAGAAGGCTTAGCTTCAAATCCATGCGAAACAAATGGTTTAGCTACAAATACTTGTGATATACAATATTTAGTTACAACTGCATGCGAAACAAACGAGTTAGCTTCAAATCCATGCGAAACACATGATTTAGCTTCAAATCAATGCGATCTAGAAGGTTTAGCTTCAAATCCATGCGAAACAAATGATTGAGCTTCAAACACTTGAGATATAGGTGGTATATTTTCAACTGCATGCGAAACAAACGAGTTACCTTCAAATCCACGCGAAACAAATGATTTAGCTTCAAATCAATGCGATGTAGAGGGTTTATTTTCAAATCCATGCGATACACAAGATTTAGATTCAAATCAATGCGATGTAGAAAGTTCAGCTTCAAATCCATGCGACGCACATGATTTAGCTTCAAATACTTGCGATATAAGTGATATAGCTTCAAAAGCTGGAGGAACAAACGAAGTAGCTTCAATTCCATGCGAAACAAATGATTTAGCTTCAAATCAATGCGAAGTAGAGGGCTTAGCTTCAAATCCATGCGAAACAAATGGTTTAGCTACAAATACTTGTGATATACATTATTTAGCCTCAACTGCATGCGAAACAAACGTGTTACCTTTTAATCCACGCGAAACACATGATTTAGCTTCAAATCAATTTGATGTAGAAGGTTTAGCTTCAAATCCATGCGAAACAAATGATTTAGCTTCAAATCAATGCGAAGTAGAAGGCTTAGCTTCAAATCCATGCGAAACAAATGGTTTAGCTACAAATACTTGTGATATAAATTATTTAGCTACAACTGCATGCGAAACAAACGAGTTAGCTTCAAATCCATGCGAAACACATGATTTAGCTTCAAATCAATGCGATGTAGAAGGTTTAGCTTCAAATCAATGCGATTTACAAGATTTAGCTTCAAATCTATGCGATGTAGAAGGTTCAGCTTCAAATCCATGCGAAACAAATGATTTAGCTTCAAATCAATGCGAAGTAGAAGGCTTAGCTTCAAAGCCATGCTAAACAAATGGTTTAGCTACAAATACTTGTGATATACATCGTTTAGCTACAACTGCATGCGAAACAATCGAGTTAGCTTCAGATCCACGCGAAACACATGATTTAGCTTCAAATCAATGCGATGTAGAAGGTTTAGCTTCAAATCCATGCAAAACAAATGACTTAGCTTCAAATCAATGCGAAGTAGAAGGCTTAGCTCCAAATCCATGCGAAACAAATGGTTTAGCTACAAATACTTGCGATATAAGTGATATAGCTTCAAAAGCAGGATCAACAAACGAGGTAGCTTCTATTCTATGCGAAACATATGATTTAGCTTCAAATCAATGCGAAGTAGAAGGCTTAGCTTCAAATCCATGCGAAACAAATGATTTAGCTTCAAATCAATGCGAAGTAGAAGGCTTAACTTCAAATCCATGCGAAACCAATGGTTTAGCTACAAATACTTGTGATATACATTATTTAGCTACAACTGCATGCGAAACAAACGAGTCAGCTTCAGATCCATGCGAAACACATGATTTAGTTGCAAAACAATGCGATGTAGAGGGTTTAGCTTCAAATCCATGCGATACACAAGATTTAGCTTCAAATCAATGCGATGTAGAAAGTTCAGCTTCAAATCCATGCGATGCACATGATTTAGCTTCAAATACTTGCGATATAAGTGATATAACTTCAAAATCTGGAGGAACAGACGAGGTAGCTTCAAATCCATGCGAAACAAATGATTGTGTTTCAAACACTTGGGATATAGGTGATATAGCTTCAACTACATGCGAAACAAACGAGTTACCATCAAATCCACGCGAAACACATGATTTAGCTTCAAATCAATGCGATGTAGAAGGTTTAGCTTCAAATCCATGCAAAACAAATGATTTAGTTTCAAATCAATGCGAAGTAGAAGGCTTAGCTTCAAATCCATGCGAAACAAACGAGTTACCTTCAAATCCACGCGAAACACATGATTTAGCTTCATGTCAATTTGATGTAGAAGGTTTAGCTTCAAATCCATGCGAAACACATGATTTAGCTTCAAATCAATGCGATGTAGAAGGTTCAGCTTCAAATCCATGCGACGCACATGATTTAGCTTCAAATCAATGCGATGTAGAAGGTTTAGCTTCAAATCCATGCGAAACAAATGATTTAGATTCAAATCAATGCGAAGTAGAAGGATTAGCTTCAAAGCCATGCTAAACAAATGGTTTAGGTTCAAATCAATGCGAAGTAGAAGGCCTAGCTTCAAATCCATGCGAAACAAATGGTTTAGCTTCAAATACTTGTGATATACAATATTTAGCTACAACTGCATGCGAAACAAACGAGTTAGCTTCAAATCCATGCGAAACACATGATTTAGCTTCAAATCAATGCGATGTAGAAGGTTTAGCTTCAAATCCATGCGATTTACAAGATTTAGCTTCAAATCCATGCGATGTAGTAGGTTCAGCTTCAAATCCATGCGAAACAAATGATTTAGCTTCAAATCAATGCGAAGTAGAAGGCTTAGCTTCAAAGCCATGCTAAACAAATGGTTTAGCTACAAATACTTGTGAAATACATTATTTAGCTACAACTGCATGCGAAACAAACGAGTTAGCTTCAGATCCACGCGAAACACATGATTTAGCTTCAAATCAATGCGATGTAGAAGGTTTAGCTTCAAATCCATGCGAAACAAATGATTTAGCTTCAAATCAATGCGAAGTAGAAGGCTTAGCTTCAAAGCCATGCTAAACAAATGGTTTAGGTTCAAATCAATGCGAAGTAGAAGGCCTAGCTCAAATCCATGCGAAACAAATGGTTTAGCTACAAATACTTGTGATATACAATATTTAGCTACAACTGCATGGGAAACAAACGAGTTACCTTCAAATCCACGCGAAACACATGATTTAGCTTCAAGTCAATTTGATGTAGAACGTTTAGCTTCAAATCCAAGCGAAACAAATGATTTAGCTTCAAATCAATGCGAAGTAGAAGGCTTAGCTTCAAATCCATGCGAAACAAATGGTTTAGCTACAAATACTTGTGATATACTTTATTTAGCTACAACTGCCTGTGAAACAAACAAGTTAGCTTCAAATCCATGCGAAACACATGATTTAGCTTCAAATCAATGCGATGTAGAAGGTTTAGCTTCAAATCCATGCGAAACACATGATTCAGCTGCAAATCAATGCGATGTAGAAGGCTTAGTTTCAAATCCATGCGATACACAAGATTTAGCTTCAAATCAATGCGACGTAGAAGGTTCAGCTTCAAATCCATGCGAAACAAATGGTTTAGCTACAAATACTTGTGATATACAATATTTAGCTACAACTGCATGCGAAACAAACGAGTTAGCTTCAAATTCATGCGAAACACATGATTTAGCTTCAAATCAATGCGATGTAGAAGGTTTAGCATCAAATCCATGCGATACGAATGATTGAGCTTCAAAGACTTGGGATAAAGGTGATATAGCTTCAACTGCATGAGAAAACAAACGAGTTGCTTTCAAATCCTCGCGAAACACATGATTTAGCTTCAAATCAATGCGATCTAGAAGGTTTAGCTTCAAATCCATGCGATACAAATGATTGAGCTACAAACACTTGGGATAAAGGTGATATAGCTTCATCTGCATGCGAAACAAACGAGTTACCTTCAAACCCACGCGAAACACATGATTTAGCTTCAAATCAATTTTATGTAGAAGGTTTAGCTTCAAATCCATGCGAAACAAATGATTTAGCTTCAAATCAATGCGAAGTAGAAGGCTTAGCTTCAAATCCATGCGAAACAAATGGTTTAGCTACAAATACTTGTGATATACATTATTTAGCTACAACTGCATGCGAAACAAACGAGTTAGCTTCAAATCCATGCGAAACACATGATTTAGCTTCAAATCAATGCGATGTAGAAGGTTCAGCTTCAAATCCATGCGACGCACATGATTTAGCTTCAAATCAATGCTATGTAGAAGGTTTAGCTTCAAATCCATGCGAAACAAATGATTTAGCTTCAAATCAATGCGAAGTAGAAGGCTTAGCTTCAAAGCCATGCTAAACAAATGGTTTAGGTTCAAATCAATGCGAAGTAGAAGGCTTAGCTTCAAATCCATGCGAAACAAATGGTTTAGCTAGAAATACTTGTGATATACATTTTTTAGCTACAACTGCATGCGAAACAAATGAGTTAGCTTCAAATCCATGCGAAACACATGATTTAGCTTCAAATCAATGCGATGTACAAGGTTTAGCTTCAAATCCGTGCGATGTAGAAGGTTTAGCTTCAAATCCATGCAAAACACGTGATTTAGCTTCCTAGTAATGCGAAGTAGAAGGCTTAGCTTAAAATCTATGCGAAACAAATGGTTTAGCTTCAAATACTTGTGATATACGTTATTTAGATTTAACTGCATGCGCAACGATCGAGTTAGCTTCAAATCCATGCGAAACACATGATTTACCTGCAAATCAATGCGATGTACAAGGTTTAGCTTCAAATCCGTGCGATGTAGAAGGTTTAGCTTCAAATCCATACGAAACAAATGATTTAGCTTCAAATCAATGCGATGTAGAGAGTTTAGCTTCAAATCCATGCGATACACAAGATTTAGATTCAAATCAATGCGATGTAGAAAGTTCAGCTTCAAATCCATGCGACGCACATGATTTAGCTTCAAATACTTGCGATATAAGTGATATAGCTTCAAAAGCTGGAGGAACAAACGAAGTAGCTTCAATTCCATGCGAAACATATGATTTAGCTTCAAATCAATGCGAAGTAGTGGGCTTAGCTTCAAATCCATGCGAAACAAATGGTTTAGCTACAAATACTTGTGATATACAATATTTAGCTACAACTGCATGCGAAACAAACGAGTTAGCTTCAAATCCATGCGAAACACATGATTTAGCTTCAAATCAATGCGATGTAGAAGGTTTAGCATCAAATCCATGCGATACAAATGATTGAGCTTCAAACACTTGGGATAAAGGTGATATAGCTTCAACTGCATGAGAAAACAAACGAGTTGCTTACAAATCCACGCGAAACACATGATTTAGCTTCAAATCAATGCGATCTAGAAGGTTTAGCTTCAAATCCATGCGAAACAAATGATTGAGCTTCAAATCAGTGCGAAGTAGAAGGCTTAGCTTCAAATCCATGCGAAACAAATGGTTTAGCTACAAATACTTGTGATATACATTATTTAGCTACAACTGCATGCGAAACAAACGAGTTAGCTTCAAATCCATGCGAAACACATGATTTAGCTTCAAATCAATGCGATGTAGAAGGTTCAGCTTCAAATCCATGCGACGCACATGATTTAGCTTCAAATCAATGCGATGTAGAAGGTTTAGCTTCAAATCCATGCGAAACATATGATTTAGCTTCAAATAAATGCGAAGTAGAAGGCCTAGCTTCAAATCCATGCGAAACAAATGGTTTAGCTACAAATACTTGTGATATACAATATTTAGCTACAACTGCATGCGAAACAAACGAGTTAGCTTCAAATCCATGCGAAACACATGATTTAGCTTCAATTGAATGCGATCTAGGATGTTTAGCTTCAAATCCATGCGAAACAAATGATTGAGCTTCAAACACTTGGGATATATGTGGTATATTTTCAACTGCATGCGAAACAAACGAGTTACCTTCAAATCCACGCGAAACACATGAGTTAGCTTCAAATCAATGCGATGTAGAAGGTTTAGCATCAAATCCATGCGATTCAAATGATTGAGCTTCAAACACTTGGGATAAAGGTGATATAGCTTCATCTGCATGCGAAACAAACGCGTTACCTTCAAAATCCACGCGAAACACATGATTTAGCTTCAAATCAATTTGATGTAGAAGGTTTAGCTTCAAATCCATGCGAAACAAATGATTTAGCTTCAAATCAATGCGAAGTAGAAGGCTTAGCTTCAAATCCATGCGAAACAAATGGTTTAGCTACAAATACTTGTGATATACATTATTTAGCTACAACTGCCTGCGAAACAAACGAGTTAGCTTCAAGTCCATGCGAAACACATGATTTTACTTCAAATCAATGCGATGTAGAAGGTTTAGCTTCAAATCCATGCGAAACAAATGATTGAGCTTCAAACACTTGGGATATAGTTGGTATAGCTTCAACTGCATGCGAAACAAACGAGTTACCTTCAAATTCACGCGAAATACATGAGTTAGCTTCAAATCAATGTGATGTAGAAGGTTTAGCTTCAAATCCATGCGAAACAAATGATTGAGCTTCAAACACTTGGGATAAAGGTGATATAGCTTCAACTGCATGCGAAACAAACGAGTTACCTTCAAATCCATGCGAAACACATGATTTAGCTTCATATCAATGCGATGTAGAAGGTTTAGCTTCAAATCCATGCGAAACAAATGTTTTAGCTACAAATACTTGCGATATAAGTGATATAGCTTCAAAAGCAGGATGAACAAACGAGGTAGCTTCAATTCTATGCGAAACATATGATTTAGCTTCAAATCAATGCGAAGTAGAAGGCTTAGCTTCAAATCCATGCGAAACAAATGGTTTAGTTACAAATACTTGTGATATACAATATTTAGCTACAACTGCATGCGAAACAAACGAGTTAGCTTCAAATCCATGCGAAACACATGATTTAGCTTCAAATCAATGCGATGTAGAAGGTTTAGCATCAAATCCATGCGATACAAATGATTGAGCTTCAAACACTTGGGATAAATGTGATATAGCTTCATCTGCATGAGAAAAAAAACGAGTTGCCTTCAAATCCACGCGAAACACATGATTTAGCTTCAAATCAATGCAAAACACGTGATTTAGCTTCCTATTAATGCGAAGTAGAAGGCTTAGCTTAAAATCTATGCGAAACAAATGGTTTAGCTTCAAATACTTGTGATATACGTTATTTAGATTTAACTGCATGCGCAACGATCGAGTTAGCTTCAAATCCATGCGAAACACATGATTTACCTGCAAATCAATGCGATGTACAAGGTTTAGCTTCAAATACGTGCGATGTAGAAGGTTTAGCTACAAATCCATGCGAAACAAATGATTTAGCTTCAAATCAATGCGATGTAGAGGGTTTAGTTTCAAATCCATGCGATACACAAGATTTAGATTCAAATCAATGCGATGAAGAAAGTTCAGCTTCAAATCCATGCGACGCACATGATTTAGCTTCAAATACTTGCGATATAAGTGATATAGCTTCAAAAGCTGGAGGAACAAACGAAGTAGCTTCAAATCCATGCGAAACACATGATTTACCTGCAAATCAATACGATGTACAAGGTTTAGCTTCAAATACGTGCGATGTAGAAGGTTTAGCTTCAAATCCATGCGAAACACATGATTTAGCTTCAAATCAATGCGATGTAGAAGGTTTAGCTTCAAATCAATGCGATTTACAAGATTTAGCTTCAAATCAATGCGATGTAGAAGGTTCAGCTTCAAATCCATGCGACACATATGATTTAGCTTCAAATACTTGCGATATATGTGATATAGCTTCAAAAGCAGGAGGGACAAACGAGGTAGCTTCAAATACATGGGATACACATGATTTAGCTTCAAATCAATGCGATGTAGAAGGTTTAGCTTCAAATCCATGCGAAACAGATGATTTAGCTTCAAATCAATGCGATGTAGAAAGTTCAGCTTCAAATCCATGCGATGCACATGATTTAGCTTCAAATACTTGCGATATAAGTGCTATAACTTCAAAATCTGGAGGAACAGACGAGGTAGCTTCAAATCCATGCGAAACAAATGATTGTGTTTCAAACACTTGGAATATAGGTGATATAGCTTCAACTACATGCTAAACAAACGAGTTACCATCAAATCCACGCGAAACACATGATTTAGCTTCAAATCAATGCGATGTAGAAGGTTTAGCTTCAAATCCATGCAAAACAAATGATTTAGTTTCAAATCAATGCGAAGTAGAAGGCTTAGCTTCAAATCCATGCGAAACAAATGGTTTAGCTACAAATACTTGTGATATACAATATTTAGTTACAACTGCATGCGAAACAAACGAGTTAGCTTCAAATCCATGCGAAACACATGATTTAGCTTCAAATCAATGCGATCTAGAAGGTTTAGCTTCAAATCCATGCGAAACAAATGATTGAGCTTCAAACACTTGAGATATAGGTGGTATATTTTCAACTGCATGCGAAACAAACGAGTTACCTTCAAATCCACGCGAAACACATGATTTAGCTTCAAATCAATTTGATGTAGAAGGTTTAGCTTCAAATCCATGCGAAACAAATGATTTAGCTTCAAATCAATGCGAAGTAGAAGGCTTAGCTTCAAATCCATGCGATACAAATGATTGAGCTTCAAGCACTTGGGAAAAAGGTGATATAGCTTCAACTGCATGCGAAACAAACGAGTTGCCTTCTAATCCACGCGAAACAAATGATTTAGCTTCAAATCAATTTGATGTAGAAGGTTTAGCTTCAAATCCATGCGAAACAAATGATTTAGCTTCAAATCAATGCGAAGTAGAAGGCTTAGCTTCAAATCCATGCGAAACAAATGGTTTAGCTACAAATACTTGTGATATACATTATTTAGCTACAACTGCATGCGAAACAAACGAGTTAGCTTCAATCCATGCGAAACACATGATTTAGCTGGAAATCAATGCGATGTAGGAGGTTCAGCTTCAAATCCATGCGAAACAAATGATTTAGCTTCAAATCAATGCGAAGTAGAAGGCTTAGCTTCAATTCCATGCGAAACAAATGGTTTAGCTAGAAATACTTGTGATATACATTATTTAGCTACAACTGCATGCGAAACAAACGAGTTAGCTTCAGATCCACGCGAAACACATGATTTAGCTTGAAATCCATGCAAATCAAATGACTTAGCTTCAAATCAATGCGAAGTAGAAGGCTTATCTCCAAATCCATGCGAAACAAATGTTTTAGCTACAAATACTTGTGATATAAGTGATATAGCTTCAAAAGCAGGATGAACAAACGAGGTAGCTTCAATTCCATGCGAAACATATGATTTAGCTTCAAATCAATGCGAAGTAGAAGGCTTAGCTTCAAATCCATGCGAAACAAATGGTTTAGCTACAAATACTTGTGATATACAATATTTAGCTACAACTGCATGCGAAACAAACGAGTTAGCTTCAAATCCATGCGAAACACATGATTTAGCTTCAAATCAATGCGATGTAGAAGGTTTAGCATCAAATCCATGCGATACAAATGACTGAGCTTCAAACACTTGGGATAAAGGTGATATAGCTTCAACTGCATGAGAAAACAAACGAGTTGCCTTCAAATCCACGCGAAACACATGATTTAGCTTCAAATCAATGCAAAACACGTGATTTAGCTTTCTATTAATGCGAAGTAGAAGGCTTAGCTTAAAATCTATGCGAAACAAATGGTTTAGCTTCAAATACTTGTGATATACGTTATTTAGATTTAACTGCACGCGCAACGATCGAGTTAGCTTCAAATCCATGCGAAACACATGATTTACCTGCAAATCAATTCGATGTACAAGGTTTAGCTTCAAATCCGTGCGATGTAGAAGGTTTAGCTTCAAATCCATGCGAAACAAATGATTTAGCTTCAAATCAATGCGATGTAGAGGGTTTATTTTCAAATCCATGCGATACACAAGATTTAGATTCAAATCAATGCGATGTAGAAAGTTCAGCTTCAAATCCATGCGACGCACATGATTTAGCTTCAAATACTTGCGATATAAGTGATATAGCTTCAAAAGCTGGAGGAACAAACGAAGTAGCTTCAATTCCATGCGAAACAAATGATTTAGCTTCAAATCAATGCGAAGTAGAGGGCTTAGCTTCAAATCCATGCGAAACAAATGGTTTAGCTACAAATACTTGTGATATACATTATTTAGCCTCAACTGCATGCGAAACAAACGTGTTACCTTTTAATCCACGCGAAACACATGATTTAGCTTCAAATCAATTTGATGTAGAAGGTTTAGCTTCAAATCCATGCGAAACAAATGATTTAGCTTCAAATCAATGCGAAGTAGAAGGCTTAGCTTCAAATCCATGCTAAACAAATGGTTTAGCTACAAATACTTGTGATATACATCGTTTAGCTACAACTGCATGCGAAACAATCGAGTTAGCTTCAGATCCACGCGAAACACATGATTTAGCTTCAAATCAATGCGATGTAGAAGGTTTAGCTTCAAATCCATGCAAAACAAATGACTTAGCTTCAAATCAATGCGAAGTAGAAGGCTTAGCTCCAAATCCATGCGAAACAAATGGTTTAGCTACAAATACTTGCGATATAAGTGATATAGCTTCAAAAGCAGGATCAACAAACGAGGTAGCTTCTATTCTATGCGAAACATATGATTTAGCTGGAAATCAATGCGATGTAGGAGGTTCAGCTTCAAATCCATGCGAAACAAATGATTTAGCTTCAAATCAATGCGAAGTAGAAGGCTTAGCTTCAATTCCATGCGAAACAAATGGTTTAGCTAGAAATACTTGTGATATACATTATTTAGCTACAACTGCATGCGAAACAAACGAGTTAGCTTCAGATCCACGCGAAACACATGATTTAGCTTGAAATCCATGCAAATCAAATGACTTAGCTTCAAATCAATGCGAAGTAGAAGGCTTATCTCCAAATCCATGCGAAACAAATGTTTTAGCTACAAATACTTGTGATATAAGTGATATAGCTTCAAAAGCAGGATGAACAAACGAGGTAGCTTCAATTCCATGCGAAACATATGATTTAGCTTCAAATCAATGCGAAGTAGAAGGCTTAGCTTCAAATCCATGCGAAACAAATGGTTTAGCTACAAATACTTGTGATATACAATATTTAGCTACAACTGCATGCGAAACAAACGAGTTAGCTTCAAATCCATGCGAAACACATGATTTAGCTTCAAATCAATGCGATGTAGAAGGTTTAGCATCAAATCCATGCGATACAAATGACTGAGCTTCAAACACTTGGGATAAAGGTGATATAGCTTCAACTGCATGAGAAAACAAACGAGTTGCCTTCAAATCCACGCGAAACACATGATTTAGCTTCAAATCAATGCAAAACACGTGATTTAGCTTTCTATTAATGCGAAGTAGAAGGCTTAGCTTAAAATCTATGCGAAACAAATGGTTTAGCTTCAAATACTTGTGATATACGTTATTTAGATTTAACTGCACGCGCAACGATCGAGTTAGCTTCAAATCCATGCGAAACACATGATTTACCTGCAAATCAATTCGATGTACAAGGTTTAGCTTCAAATCCGTGCGATGTAGAAGGTTTAGCTTCAAATCCATGCGAAACAAATGATTTAGCTTCAAATCAATGCGATGTAGAGGGTTTATTTTCAAATCCATGCGATACACAAGATTTAGATTCAAATCAATGCGATGTAGAAAGTTCAGCTTCAAATCCATGCGACGCACATGATTTAGCTTCAAATACTTGCGATATAAGTGATATAGCTTCAAAAGCTGGAGGAACAAACGAAGTAGCTTCAATTCCATGCGAAACAAATGATTTAGCTTCAAATCAATGCGAAGTAGAGGGCTTAGCTTCAAATCCATGCGAAACAAATGGTTTAGCTACAAATACTTGTGATATACATTATTTAGCCTCAACTGCATGCGAAACAAACGTGTTACCTTTTAATCCACGCGAAACACATGATTTAGCTTCAAATCAATTTGATGTAGAAGGTTTAGCTTCAAATCCATGCGAAACAAATGATTTAGCTTCAAATCAATGCGAAGTAGAAGGCTTAGCTTCAAATCCATGCTAAACAAATGGTTTAGCTACAAATACTTGTGATATACATCGTTTAGCTACAACTGCATGCGAAACAATCGAGTTAGCTTCAGATCCACGCGAAACACATGATTTAGCTACAAATCAATGCGATGTAGAAGGTTTAGCTTCAAATCCATGCAAAACAAATGACTTAGCTTCAAATCAATGCGAAGTAGAAGGCTTAGCTCCAAATCCATGCGAAACAAATGGTTTAGCTACAAATACTTGCGATATAAGTGATATAGCTTCAAAAGCAGGATCAACAAACGAGGTAGCTTCTATTCTATGCGAAACATATGATTTAGCTTCAAATCAATGCGAAGTAGAAGGCTTAGCTTCAAATCCATGCGAAACAAATGATTTAGCTTCAAATCAATGCGAAGTAGAAGGCTTAACTTCAAATCCATGCGAAACAAATGGTTTAGCTACAAATACTTGTGATATACATTATTTAGCTACAACTGCATGCGAAACAAACGAGTCAGCTTCAGATCCATGCGAAACACATGATTTAGTTGCAAAACAATGCGATGTAGAGGGTTTAGCTTCAAATCCATGCGATACACAAGATTTAGCTTCAAATCAATGCGATGTAGAAAGTTCAGCTTCAAATCCATGCGATGCACATGATTTAGCTTCAAATACTTGCGATATAAGTGATATAACTTCAAAATCTGGAGGAACAGACGAGGTAGCTTCAAATCCATGCGAAACAAATGATTGTGTTTCAAACACTTGGGATATAGGTGATATAGCTTCAACTACATGCGAAACAAACGAGTTACCATCAAATCCACGCGAAACACATGATTTAGCTTCAAATCAATGCGATGTAGAAGGTTTAGCTTCAAATCCATGCAAAACAAATGATTTAGTTTCAAATCAATGCGAAGTAGAAGGCTTAGCTTCAAATCCATGCGAAACAAATGATTTACCTACAAATACTTGCGATATAAGTGATATAGCTTCAAAAGCAGGAGGAACAAACGAGGTAGCTTCAATTCTATGCGAAACATATGATTTAGTTTCAAATCAATGCGTAGTAGAAGGACTAGCTTCAAATCCATGCGAAACAAATGGTTTAGCTACAAATACTTGTGATATACAATATTTAGTTACAACTGCATGCGAAACAAACGAGTAAGCTTCAAATCCATGCGAAACACATGATTTAGCTACAAATCAATGCGATCTAGAAGGTTTAGCTTCAAATCCATACGAAACAAATGATTGAGCTTCAAATCAATGCGATGTAGAGGGTTTAGTTTCAAATCCATGCGATACACAAGATTTAGATTCAAATCAATGCGATGTAGAAAGTTCAGCTTCAAATCCATGGGACGCACATGATTTAGCTTCAAATACTTGCGATATAAGTGATATAGCTTCAAAAGCTGGAGGAACAAACGAAGTAGCTTCAATTCCATGCGAAACAAATGATTTAGCTTCAAATCAATGCGAAGTAGAAGGCTTAGCTTCAAATCCATGCGAAACAAATGGTTTAGCTACAAATACTTGTGATATACATTATTTAGCTACAACTGCATGCCAAACAAACGAGTTAGCTTCAAATCCATGCGAAACACATGATTTAGCTTCAAATCAATGCGATGTAGAAGGTTTAGCTTCAAATCAATGCGATGTAGAAGGTTTAGCTTCAAATCAATGCGATGTAGAAGGTTTAGCTTCAAATCCATGCGATTTACAAGATTTAGCTTCAAATCAATGCGATGTAGAAGGTTCAGCTTCAAATCCATGCGACACATATGATTTAGCTTCAAATACTTGCGATATAAGTGATATAGCTTCAAAAGCAGGAGGGACAAACGAGGTAGCTTCAAATACATGGGATACACATGATTTAGCTTCAAATCAATGCGAAGTAGAAGGCTTAGCTTCAAATCCATGCGATACAAATGATTGAGCTTCAAACACTTGGGATAAAGGTGATATAGCTTCAACTGCATGAGAAAACAAACGAGTTGCCTTCAAATCCAAGCGAAACACATGATTTAGCTTCAAATCAATTCGATGTAGAAGGATCAGCTTCAAATCCATGCGACACATATGATTTAGCTTCAAATACTTGCGATATAAGTGAAATAGATTCAAATACAGGCGAAACGAAGGAGTTGGCTTCAAAGCCATGCGAAACACAAGATTCAGCTGCAAATCAATGCGATGTAGAAGGTTTAGCTTCAAATCCATGCAAAACACATTATTTAGTTACAAATCAGTGCGAAGTAGTAGGCTCATGTTCAAATCAATGCGATTCAAATGGTACATCTTCAAATACTTGTGAAAGACATGATTTAGCTTCAACTGCATGCGAAACAAACGAGTAAGCTTCAAATCCATGCGAAACACATTATTTAGCTTCAAATCAATGCGATGTAGTAGGTTTAGCTTCAAATTCATGCAAAACACGTGATTTAGCTTCTAATTAATGCGAAGTAGAAGGTTCAGCTTCAAATCCATGCGACACATATGATTTAGCTTCAAACTCTTGCGATATAAGTGATATAGCTTCAAAAGCAGGAGGGTCAAACGAGGTAGCTTCAGTTCGATGCGAAACAAATGATTTAGCTTGAAATCAATGCGAAGTACAAGGCTTAGATTCAAATCCATGCGAAACAAATGATTTAGCTACAAATACTTGTGATATACATTATTTAGCTACAACTGCATGCGAAACAAACGAGTTAGCTTCAAATCCACGCGAAACACATGATTTAGCTTCAAATCCATGGGATGTAGAAGGATTAGCTTCAAATCCATGCGAAACGAATGATTTAGCATCAAATCAATACGATGTAGAAGGTTTAGCTCCAAATCCATGCGAAAAAAATGATTTAGCTTCAGATACTTGCGATATAAGTGGTATAGCTACAAATGCAAGAGGAACGAACGAGATAGCTTCAAATCCATGCGAAACACATGATTTATCTTCAAATCAATGAGAAGTAGAAGGCTTTGCTTCAAATACATGAGAAACAATTGATTTAGATTCAGATACTTGCGATATAAGTGATATAGCTGCAAATGCAGGGGAAACAAACAAGTTAACTTCAAATCCATGCGAAACACATGATTTAGCTTCAAATCAATACGATGTAGAAGGTTTAGCTTCAAATCCGTGCGAAACAAACGAGTTAGCTTCAAATCCACGCGAAACACATGATTTAGATGCAAAAGAATGCGAATTAGAAGGCTTAGCTTCAAATCCATGCGAAACGAATGATTTAGCTTCAAATACTTGCAGTATAAATGGTAGAGCTTCAAATGCAGGCGAAACAAGCGAGTTATCTTCGAGTCCAAGCGAAACACATGATTTAGCTTCAAATCCATGCGAAACAAATGATTTAGCTTCAGATACTTGCGATATAAATGATATAGATTCAACTGCATGCGAAAAAAACGATTCAGCTTCAAATCCAAGGGAAGCGCATGATTTAACTTCAAATCAATGCGAAGTAAAAGGGTTAGCTTCAAATCCATGCGAAACGAATGGTTTAGCATCAAATACTTGCGAATATAAATGATATAGCTTCAAATGCTGGGGAAACAAACAAGTTAGCTTCAAATCCATGCGAAACACACGATTTAGCTTCAAATCAATGCGATGTAGAAGGTTTAGCTACAAATCCATGCGAAACAAATGATTTAACTTCAAATCAATGCGAAGTAGAAGGCTTAGCTTCAAATCCAAGCGAAACAAATGGTTTAGCTACAAATACTTGTGATATACAATATTTAGCTACAACTGCATGCGAAACAAACGAGTTACCTTCAAATCCACGCGAAACACATGATTTAGCTTCAAATCAACGCGATGTGGAAGGTTTAGCTTCAAATCCATGCGAAACAAATGACTTAGCTTCAAATCAATGCGAAGTAGATGGCTTAGCTTCAAATCCATGCGAAACAAATGGATAGCTACAAATACTTGTGATATACATTATTTAGCTACAACTGCATGCGAAACAAACGAGTTAGCTTCAAATCCATGCGAAACACATGATTTAGCTTCAAATCCATGGGATGTAGAAGGTTTAGCTTCAAATCCATACGAAACGAATTATTTAGCATCAAATACTTGCGAATATAAGTGATATAGCTTCAAATGCAGGCGAAACAAACGAGTTGGCTTCAGATCAATGCGAAATACATGATTTAGCTTCAAATCAATACGAATTAGAAGGCTTACCTTCAAATCCAAGCGAGACACATGATTTAGCTTCAAATCAGTGCGAAGTAGAAGGCTCAGCTTCAAATCGATGCGAATCTAATGGTTCGGCTTCAAATTCTTGTGAAATACATGATTTAGCTTCAACTGCATGTGAAACAAACGTGTTAGCTTCAAATCCAAGCGAAACAGATGATTTAGCTTCAAATCAATGCCAAGTAGAAGGCGTAGCTTCAAATAAATGCGGAAAAAATGTTTATGCTTCAAAAACTTGTGACATATGTGATATAGATTCAACTGCAGGCGAAACAAACGAGATAGCTTCAAATCCATGCAAAACACATGATTAAGCTTCAAAACAATGCGAAGTAGAAGGCTTAGCTTCAAATCCATGCGAAACACACGATTTAGCTTCAAATCCACGCGAAACATATGATTTAGATTCAAATCAATGCGAAGTAGAAGGCGTAGCTTCAAATCCATGCAAAACAAATATGGTTTGGCTTCAAATACTTGCGATATAAATGAAGTAACTTCAAATGCAGAGGATACAATCAAGTTAGCTTCGAAACCATGCAAAACACATGATTAAGCTTCAAATCCATGGGCAACAAATGATTTAGGTTCATTGTCATGGTAAACACATGATTTAGCTTCACATAAAAGCGAAACAAATGGTTTAGCTTCAAATACTTGTCATATACATGATATACCTTCAACTGCATGCGAAACAAACGAGTTACCTTCAAATCCATGCGAATCAAATGCTTTAGCTTCAAATACTTGCGATATAAGTGATATAGCTTCAAAAGCAGGAGGAACAAACGAGGTAGCTTCAATTCCATGCGAAACACATTATTTAGCTGCAAGTCAGTGCGAATTAGTAGGCTCATGCTCAAATCAATGCGATTTAAATGGTTCACCTTCAAATACATGTGAAAGACATGATTTAGCTTCAACTGCATGCGAAACAAACGAGTTAGCTTCAAATCCATGCGAAACACATGATTTAGTTTCAAATCAATGCGATGTAGAAGGTTTAGCTTCAAATCCATGCAAAACACGTGATTTAGCTTCCTATTAATGCGAAGTAGAAGGCTTAGCTTCAAATCTATGCGAAACAAATGGTTTAGCTTCAAATACTTGTGATATACGTTATTTAGATTTAACTGCATGCGCAACGGACGAGTTAGCTTCAAATCCATGCGAAACACATGATTTAGCTGCAAATCAATGCGATGTAGAAGGTTTAGCTTTAAATCCATGCGAAAGGCATGATTCAGCATCAAATCAGTGTGAAGTAGAAGGCTTAGCATCAAATCCCATGCGAATCAAATGGTTTAGATTCAAATACTTGTGATATACATGATTTAGCTTCAACTGCATGCGACACAAACGAGTTAGCTTCAAATCCATGCGAAACACATGATTTAGCTTCAAATCCATGGGATGTAGAAGGTTTAGCTTCAAATCCATGAGAAACAAATGATTTAGCTTCAGATACTTGCGATATAAATGATATAGATCCAACTGCATGCGAAAAAAACGATTCAGCTTCAAATCCAAGGGAAACACATGAATTAACTTCGGATCAATGCGAAGTAAAAGGATTAGCTTCAAATCCATGCGAAACGAATGATTTAGCATCAAATACTTGCGAATATAAGTGATATAGCTTCAAATGCAGGCGAAACAAACGAGTTAGCTTCAGAGCCATGCGAAATACATGATTTAGCTTCAAATCAATGCAAAGTAGAAGGCTTAGCTTCAAATCCATGCGAAACAAATGGTTTAGCTACAAATACTTGTGATATACATTATTTAGCTACAACTGCATGCGAAACAAACAAGTTATCTTCAAATCCATGCGAAACACATTATTTAGCTGCAAATCAGTGCGATGTAGAAGGTTTAGCTTCAAATCCATACGATACACGATTTAACTTCAAATCAATGCGACGTAGAAGGTTTAGCTTCAAGTCCATGCGAAACAAATGATTGAGCTTCCAACACTTAGGATATAGGTGATATAGCTTCAACTGCATGCGAAACAAATGAGTTACATTCAAATCCAAGCAAAACACATAATTTAGCTTCAAATCAATGCGATGTAGAAGGTTTAGCTTCAAATCCAAGCGAAACACATGATTTAGCTCCAAATACTTGCGATATAAGTGATATAGTTTCAAATGCAGGCGAAACGAACGAGTTAGCTTCAAATCCATACGAAACACATGATTCAGCTGCAAATCAATGCGATGTAGAAGGCTTAGCTTCAAAGCCATGCGATTCAAATGGTTCATCTTCAAATACTTGTGAAAGACATGATTTAGCTTCAACTGCATGCGAAACAAACGAGTTATCTTCAAGTCCACGCGAAACGCATGATTTAGCTTCAAATCAATGCGATGTAGAAGGTTTAGCTTCAAATCCATGCGACACATATGACTCAGCTTCAAATACTTGCGATATAAGTGATCTATCTTCAAATTCAGGCGAAACGAACGAGATAGCTTCAAATCCATGCGAAACACATGATTTAGCTGCAAATCAATGCGATGTAGGAGGTTTAGCTTCAAAGCCATGCGATACACTAGATTTAGCTTCAAATCAAAGCGATGTAGTAGGTTCAGCTTCAAATCCATGCGATAAAAGTGATATAGCTTCAAAAGAAGGAGGAACAAACGAGGTAGCTTCATTTGCATGCGAAACAAATGATTTAGCTTCAAATCAATGCGAAGTAGAATGATTAGCTTCAAATCCATGCTAAACAAATGGTTTAGCTACAAATACTTGTGATATACATTATTTAGCTACATATGCATGCGAAACAAACGAGTTAGCTTCAAATACATGCGAAACACATGATATAGCTTCAAAACAATGCGATGTAGAAGGTTTAGCATCAAATCCAAGCGAAACACATGATTTAGCTTCAAATACTTGCGATATAAGTGATATAGCTTGAAATACAGGCGAAACGAACGAGTTAGTTTCAAATCCATGCCAAACACATGATTTAGCTTCAAATCCACAGGATGTAGAAGGTTTAGCTTCAAATCCATGCAAAACACATTATTTAGCTTCAAATCAGTGCGAAGTAGTAGGCTCATGTGCAAATCAATGCGATTCAAATGGTTCATCTCCAAATACTTGTGAAAGACATGATTTAGCTTCAACTGCATGCGAAACGAACTAGTTAGATTCAAATCCAAGCGAAGCACATGATTTAGCTACAAATCAATGCGATGTAGCAGGTTTAGCTTCAAATCCATGCGAAACAAATGGTTATCTAGAAATACTTGTGATATACATTATTTAGCTACAACTGCATGCGAAACAAACGAGTCAGCTTCAAATCCATGCGAAGCACATGATTTAGCTTCAAATCAATGCGATGTAGAAGGTTTAGCTTCAAATCCATGCGAAACAAATGGTTTAGCTACAAATACTTGTGATATACATTATTCAGCTACAACTGCCTGCGAAACAAACGAGTTATTTTCAAATCCATGCGAAACACATGATTTAGCTTCAAATCAATGCGATGTAGAAGGTTTAGCTTCAAATCCATGCGAAACAAATGGTTTAGCTACAAATACTTGTGATATACATTATTTAGCTACATATGCATGCGAAAGAAACGAGTTAGCTTCAAATCCATGCGAAACACATGATTCAGCTGCAAATCAATGCGATGTAGAAGGCTTAGCTTCAAATCCATGCGAGGCAAATGATTTAGCTTGAAACACTTGGGGTATAAGTGATATAGCTTCAAATGCAGACTAACCAAACGAGTTAGCTACAAATCCGTGCGATACACAAGATTTAACTTCAAATCAAAGCGATGTAGAAGGTTCAGCTTCAAATCCATGCGACACACATGATACAGCTTCAAATACTTGCGATATAAGTGATATAGATTCAAAAGCAGGGGGAACAAACGAGGTAGCTTCAATTCCATGCGAAACAAATTATTTAGCTTCAAATCAATGCGAAGTAGAAGGCTTAGCTTCAAATCCAAGCGAAACAAATGGTTTAGCTTCAAATACTTGTGATATACGTTATTTAGATTTAAGTGCATGCGCAACGAACGAGTTAGCTTCAAATCCATGCGAAACACATGATTTAGCTGCAAATCAATGCGATGTAGAAGGTTTAGTTTCAAATCCATGCGATGTAGCAGGTTTAGCTTCAAATCCATGCGAAACAAATGATTTAGATTCAAATCAATGCGAAGTAGAAGGCTTTGTATCAAATCCATGCGAAACAAATGGTTTAGCTACAAATAATTGTGATATATATTATTTAGCTACAACTGCATGCGAAACAAACGAGTTAGCTTCAAATCCATGCGAAACACATGATTTAGCTTCAAATCAATGCGATGTAGAAAGTTTAGCTTCAAATCCGAGCGATACACAAGATTTAGCTTCAAATCAATGCGATGTAGAAGGCTCAGCTTCAAATCCATGCGTCACACATGATACAGCTTCAAATACTTGCGATATAAGTGATATAGCTTCAAAAGCAGGAGGAACAAACGAGGTAGCTTCAATTCCATGCGAAACAAATTATTTAGATTCAAATCAATGCGAAGTAGATGGCTTAGCTTCAAATCCATGCGAAACAAATGGTTTAGCTACAAATACATGTGATATACATTATTTAGCTACAACTGCATGCGAAACAAACGAGTTAGCATCAAATCCATGCGAAACACACGATTTAGCTTCAAATCAATGCAATGTGGAAGGTTTAGCTTCAAATCCAAGCGAAACACATGATTTAGCTTCAAATACTCGCGATATAAGTGATATAGATTCAAATACAGGCGAAACGAACGAGTTAGCTTCAAATCCAAGCGAAACACATGATTCAGCTGCAAATCAATGCGATGTAGAAAGTTTAGCTTCAAATCCAAGCGAAACACATGATTTAGCTTCAAATCAATGCGATGCAGAAGGCTTAGCTTCAAATCCATGCAAAACACGTGATTTGGGATCCAAACAATGCGAGGTAGAAGGCTTAGCTTCAAATCACTGCAAAACACGTGATTTAGGATCCAATCAATGCGAAGTAGAAGGCTTAGCTTCAAATCCATGCGAAACAAACGGATTAGCTTCAAATACGTGCGATATAAATGATACACCTTCAAATACAGGAGAAACAAACGAGTTAGCTTCAAATCCATGCAAACACACGATTTAGCTTCAATTCAATGCCAGTTAGAAGACTTAGCTTCAAATCCACGCGAATCTAATGGTTCGGCTTCAAATACTTGTGAAATGCATGATTTAGCTTCAACTGCATGCGAAACAACGAGTTACCTTCAAATCAACGCGAAATACATAATTTAGCTTCAAATCAATGCGAAGTTGCAGGTTTAGCTTCAAATCCATGCGAAACACATGATTTAGCAGCAATTACTTGCAATATAAGTGATATAGTTTCAAATGCAGGCGAAACGAACGAGTGAGCTTCAAATCCATGCGAAACACATGATTCAGCTGCAAATCAATGCGATGTAGAAGGCTTAGCTTCAAATCCATGCAAAACACGTGATTTAGGAACCAATCAAGCTACAAATCCATACGATTTACAAGATTTAGCTTCAAATCAATGCGATGTAGAAGGTTCAGCTTCAAATCCATGCGACACATATGATTTAGCTTCAAATACTTGCGATATAAGTTATATAGCTTCAAAAGCAGGAGGAACAAATGAGGTAGCTTCAATTCTACGCGAAACAAATGATTTAGCTTCAAATCAATGCGATGTAGAAGGTTTAGCTTCAAATCCATGGGAAACAAATGATTGAGCTTCAAACACTTGGGATATTGTTGGTATAGCTTCAACTGCATGCGAAACAAACGAGTTACCTTCAAATCCACTCGAAACACATGATTTAGCTTCAAATCAATGCGATGTAGAAGGGTTAGCTTCAAATCCATGCGAAACAAATGATTTAGCTTCAAATCAATGCGAAGTAGAAGGCTTAGCTTCAAATCCATGCGAAACAAATGGTTTAGCTAGAAATACTTGTGATATACATTATTTAGCTGCAACTGCCTGCGAAACTAACGAGTTAGCTTCAAATCCATGCAAAACACATGATTTAGCTTCATATCAATGCGATGTAGAAGGTTTAGCTACAAATCCATACGATTTACAAGATTTAGCTTCAAATCAATGCGATGTAGAAGGTTCAGCTTCAAATCCATGCGACACATATGATTTAGCTTCAAATACTTGCGATATAAGTTATATAGCTTCAAAAGCAGGAGGAACAAACGAGGTAGCTTCAATTCTACGCGAAACAAATGATTTAGCTTCAAATCAATGCGATGTAGAAGGTTTAGCTTCAAATCCACGCGAAACACATGATTTAGCTTCAAATCAATGCGATGTAGAAGGTTTAGCTTCAAATCCATGGGAAACAAATGATTGAGCTTCAAACACTTGGGATATTGTTGGTATAGCTTCAACTGCATGCCAAACAAACGAGTTACCTTCAAATCCACTCGAAACACATGATTTAGCTTCAAATCAATGCGATGTAGAAGGTTTAGCTTCAAATCCATGCGAAACAAATGATTTAGCTTCAAATCAATGCGAAGTAGAAGGCTTAGCTTCAAATCCATGCGAAACAAATGGTTTAGCTACAAATACTTGTGATATACATTATTTAGCTACAAATGCATGCGAAACAAACGAGTTACCTTCAAATCCACGCGAAACACATGATTTAGCTTCAAATCAATGCGATGTAGAAGGTTTCGCTCCAAATCCATGCGAAACAAATGATTTTGCTTTTAATACTTGCGATATATGTGATATGTCTTCAAATGCAGGCGAACAAACGAGTTAACTTCAAGTTCATGCGAAACACATGATTTAGCTGCAAATCAATGCGATGTAGAAGGTTTAGCTTCAAATCAATGCTATCTAGAAGGTTTGGCTTCAAATCCATGCGAAACAAATGATTTAGCTTCAAACACTTAGGATATAAGTGATATAGCTCCAAATGCGGACGAATCAAACGAGTTAGCTTCAAAATCCATTCGATACACATGACTTAGCTTCAAATTCATGGGAAACACATGGTTTAGCATCAAATACATGCGAAACAAATTGTTTAGCCGCAGATACTTATGATATACATGATTTAATTCAACTGCGTGCGAAACAAACGAGTTAGCTTTAAGTTCATGCGAAACACATGATTTAGCTGCAAATCAATGCGATGTAGAATGTTTAGCTTCAAATCCATGCGAATCAAATGATTTAGCTTCAAATAGATGCGAATATGAGGGATACAGCTTCAAATGCATGCGAAACCAACCAGTTAGCTTCAAGTCCACGCGAAACACATGATTTAGCTTCATATCAATGCGATGTAGAAGGTTTAGCTACAAATCCATACGATTTACAAGATTTAGCTTCAAATCAATGCGATGTAGAAGGTTCAGCTTCAAATCCATGCGACACATATGATTTAGCTTCAAATACTTGCGATATAAGTTATATAGCTTCAAAAGCAGGAGGAACAAACGAGGTAGCTTCAATTCTACGCGAAACAAATGATTTAGCTTCAAATCAATGCGATGTAGAAGGTTTAGCTTCAAATCCACGCGAAACACATGATTTAGCTTCAAAACAATGCGATGTAGAAGGTTTCGCTTCAAATCCATGCGAAACAAATGATTTCGCTTCAAATCAATGCGAAGTAGAAGGCTTAGCTTCAAATCCATGCGAAACAAATGGTTTAGCTACAAATACTTGTGACATACAATATTTAGCTACAACTGCATGCGAAACAAACGAGTTAGCTTCAAATCCATGCAAAACACATGATTTAGCTTCATATCAATGCGATGTAGAAGGTTTAGCTACAAATCCATACGATTTACAAGTTTTAGCTTCAAATCAATGCGATGTAGAAGGTTCAGCTTCAAATCCATGCGACACATATGATTTAGATTCAAATACTTGCGATATAAGTTATATAGCTTCAAAAGCAGGAGGAACAAACGAGGTAGCTTCAATTCTACGCGAAACAAATGATTTAGCTTCAAATCAATGCGATGTAGAAGGTTTAGCTTCAAATCCATGGGAAACAAATGATTGAGCTTCAAACACTTGGGATATTGTTGGTATAGCTTCAACTGCATGCGAAACAAACGAGTTACCTTCAAATCCACTCGAAACACATGATTTAGCTTCAAATCAATGCGATGTAGAAGGTTTAGCTTCAAATCCATGCGAATCAAATGATTTAGCATCAGATACTTGTTATATAAGTGATATAGCTACAAATGCATGGGAAACAAACGAGTTAGCTTCAAATCCATGCGAAACACATGATTTAGCTGCAAATCAATGCGATGTAGAAGGTTTAGCATCAAATCAATGCTATGTAGAAGGTTTGGCTTCAAATCCATGCGAAACAAATGATTTTGCTTCAAACACTTAGGATATAAGTGATGTAGCTCCAAATGCAGAAAAATCAAACGAGATAGCTTCAAAATCCATGCGATACACATGACTTAGCTTCAAATCAATGCGAAGTAGAAGGATTAGCTTCAAATCCATGCGAAACACATGATTTAGATGCAAATCAATGCGATGTAGAATGTTTAGCTTCTAATCCATGCGAAACAAATGATTTAGCTTCATATACTTGCGATAAAAGGGATATAGCTTCAAATGCAGGCGAAACGAAAGGGTTAGCTTCAAATCCATGCGAAACACATGTCTTAGATACTAATGAACGCGATCTAGAAGGTTTAGCTACAAATCGAGGCGAAACACTTGATTTAGCTTCAAATCAATGCGATGTAGATGGATTAGCTTCAAATCCATGCGAAACAAATTGTTTAGCTTCAAATACTTGTGATTTACGTTATTTAGATTTAACTGCAGGCGAAACGAACGAGTTACCTTAAAAATCCATGGGATGTAGATGGTTTTGCTTCAAATCCATGCGAAACACATTATTTAGCTGCAAATCAGTGCGAAGTAGAAGGCTCAGGTTCAAATCCATGCTATTCAAATGGTTCATCTTCAAATACTTGTGAATGACATGATTTAGCTTCAACTGCATGCGAAACAAACGCGTTACTTTCAAATACATGCGAAACACATGATTTAGCTGCAAATCAATGTGATGTAGAAGGTTTAGCTTCAAATCCATGCGATGTAGCAGGTTTAGCTTCAAATCCATGCGAAACAAATGATTTAGCCTCAAATCAATACGAAGTAGAAGGCTTTGTTTCAAATCCACGCGAAACAAATGGTTTAGCTACAAATAATTGTGATATAGATTATTTAGCTACAACTGCATGCGAAACAAACGAGTTAGCTTCAAATCCATGCGAAACACATGATTTAGCTTAAAATCAATGCGATGTAGAAGGTTTAGCTTCAAATCCATGCGAAACAAATGATTGAGCTTCAAACACTTGGGATATAGGTGGTATAGCTTCAACTGCAGGCGAAACAAACGAGTTACCTTCAAATCCACGCGAAACACATGATTTAGCTTCAAATCAATGCGATGTAGAAGGTTTAGCTTCAAATCCATGCGAAACAAATGATTTAGCTTCAAATCAATGCGAAGTAGAAGGCTTAGCTTCAAATCCATGCGAAACAAATGGTTTAGCTAGAAATACTTGTGATATACATTATTTAGCCATAACTGCAGTCGAAACAAACGAGTTAGCTTCAAATCCATGCGAAGCACATGATTTAGCTACAAATCAATTCGATGTAGAAGGTTTAGTTTCAAATCCATGCGAAACAAATGGTTTAGCTACAAATACTTGTGATATACATTATTCAGCTACAACTGCCTGCGAAACAAACGAGTTAGCTTCAAATCCATGCGAAACACATGATTTTGCTTCAAATCAATGCGATGTAGAAGGTTTAGCTTCAAACCCGTGCGATACACAAGATTTAGCTTCAAATCAATACGATGTAGAAGGTTTAGCTTCAAATCCATGCGAAACACATGATTTAGCTTCAAATACTTGCGATATAAGTGATCTAGCTTCAAATACAGGCGAAACGAACGAGTTAGCTCCGAATCCACGCGAAACACATGATTTAGCTTCAAATCAATGCGAAGTAGAAGGCTTAGCTTCAAATCGATGCGAATCTAATGTTTCGGATTCAAATACTTGTGAAATGCATGATTTAGCTTCAACTGCATGCGAATCAAACGAGTTAGCTTCAAATCCATGCGAAACACATGATTTAGATTCAAATCAATGCGATGTAGAAGGTTTAGCTTCAAATCCAGGCGAGACAAATGATTTAGCTTCAAACACTTGGGATATACGTGCTATAGCTACAAATGCAGGCAAATCAAACTAGTTAGGTTCAAAATCCATGCGATACATATGATTTAGCTTCAAATACTTGCGATATAAGTGATGTAGATTCAACTGCAGGCGAATCGAACGAGTTAGCTTCAAATCCATGCGAAACAAATGATTTTTCTTCAAGTACTTGCGGTACAAGTGATATAGCTTCAAATGCAGGCAATACAAACCAGTTAGCTTCAATACCATGCGAATCACATAATTAAGTTTGAATTCAATTCCTAGTAGGAGAATTCGCTTCAAATCTATGCGAAACGAATGAATTAGCTTCAAATACTTGCGATATGATTGAAACAGCTTCAAATGCAGACGGTACAATCGAGTTAGTTTCAAATCCATGCGAAACAAATGGTTTAGCTACAAATACTTGTGATATACATTGTTTAGCTAGAACTGCATGC